>NC_058135.1:152692931-152735431 GCF_016433145.1 Gracilinanus agilis
CCCACATTCAGAGGAAGGACTGCAGGAGAGGAAACATATAAGAAAAACAACTGCTTGAACGCATGGGTCAGGGTGGACATGATTGAGGGTGTGGACTCGAAACTACCACACCAATGCAACTACCAACAATTTGGAAATTGGTCTTGATCAAGGACACATGACAAAACCAGTGGAAATGTGCATCGGCCATGGGTGGGGGAAGTGGGGGGGGGTGAAGGGGAAAGTAGGAGCATGAATCATGTAACCATGTTAAAAATGAATATTAATGAATGTTTGGAAAAAAAAACACCAAATCTTTTATATTCAAAAACAAAAACAAAAAAACCTTTGTAGGTTTTAATCTATAAATGTAAAATATTAATTTAATCTATTAATCTATAAATGTATCAAATTCAGATATTAGACTGCTACCAATTTGTTGAGGGGAATATTATTTTCATAGGGGAGGAAATTAATATAAAGAGTTGATAGAGGGGGCTGTTAGTTGACTCAGTGGATTGAGAACCAGGCCTGGAGACTGGAGATCCTGGGTTCAGCTCTGGCCTCAGACAATTCCAAGCTGTTTGAAACCAGGCAAGTCACTCCACTGCCTTAACTCTCTTCTGCCTTGAAATCAATATATACTATTAATCCTAAAATGGAAGGTAAGGTTAAAAATAGAATTTACCAGAGATTTTCACACACATAATCTCAGTTAAAATCATAAATGATATATATATATAAACATTATATATAATAAACATATAAATAAAAATAATAAATATATAATAAGTATATTTTAATGATGTATATAAATAAAATTATAGATGATGTATATGTGTGTGCATATGCATATACAGGTACACACATTTTTTAGTTTTTGTGTATATATATATAGATACATAGATGCACACATATGCGTATCAATCTATATCTATCCATATCTATATATAGATATAAATCTCCCTATATCTGTATCTATTTTGATATTTATAGATATAGATACAGAGACAGACAGAGAGATGAGAGAGACAGAGATGGAGACAGAGACAGAGAGAGAAAGAATGCAAATATAACAAAAAACAGAAACATAGTATGGATTAGGGTACACAAATTAAGCTGAAATTACAATGCACTCCTCACTCTGCTTTAATATCTTTATTAATTTGATCATTTACTTTGTTTTCTAATTTACAAAATAGAATCAAGCTAATTTATTTTATTGATTATGTATCCCACATTAAGTAACTATCTTGGCTCACTAAGTATTTATGATAGTTATTTAAAATGTTATATTATACATAAACACTTAAGAGGAAATTACTCTCTCTTAGGTACTAATTTAATAAAATAGAAAATGCTTTTTATGAACTTTTTATTCTGTTCACCCTTCCATATCCCCATTTCATAGATTCAAGGCAATGAGCTGATTCTGATGGGTCATAAAATGGGCACCAGGCAGTAAGAAAAATGAAATCATTTTATGATAAAAGGCAATCAAGTTAATTTTCTTATCAACATTTGCATTACCTAATCAGTGATGCCAAGATTATAATTTAAGTTCTCTTTGGAGATTTGGGGGGAAATGTCCAATAATATATTCACTTTCTGATAAATATGCTGAATTATTCAACACTACATTTTAATGTGTTATCAGTATTTTTCATAATAAACAAGGAGGCCCTAGGGCCATAACCTGTAATATTCCCTTGTTCCATCCATCTCTATGATCTCAAAGCCCTTTAAAGAAAGATCATTATCCCTATTGATCCCCATACAGAATGGTGGCAGAATTTTAATGGATACCCAGCATCCCCTCTTCTGCTTGGAATATAGGAAGCCCTTTTATTTTCTCCCATCATCATCTCTGTTGGTTTCAGGATGCCTGCTGCTCATTGATTTCTACTGGAACAGAACTTGAAAAGAAGACTGAATTTCAGCATTTTGATGTGCATAATCTCTCTTCATGCTGTGCTGGTGTTCAGTATCCAGCACAGTTTCAGAGAAAAATAAATAAAAACAAATTATTCTTTCATCTATACTCCATACTTCATGCAAAATATTCCATCCCTGCTGCCAGCTGATTCTCTACACCCCTGTGAAATTTCATATGAGAAATCTTGCACAAATCTGAAGGCCCAGACAATAATTGCTAGTATTTACCGAACATTTGAACTCCACTTAGATGTGAATAAAATTTGAGGTTATATTTTAAAATGAGGCTATTCTATGATTTTCTTGCATTGCAGCCTATGACCCTATTACCCAGTAAGATTAAGAGAGAATTCTATAATTTGAAATTTCCCTTAAAAGGCTACTGTCTATATCCCTTTCTACTCTAGGGTAAATTCCTTATCTTCACATATTGTACTATTCCACTTAGAGCTCAAATTATATCATTGCATTATTTGTTTCAGCTTCTCAAGCTGTCCAATTGATACTACCTTCTGACTTTTATAAATAGCATATAGTAACTCATAATCAGTCTTAAAAGCACCATGTTTTTTATAAAATACGTGCTATTTTATAAAAAAGTACTAAAGCTATATTATATAAATATGTTATTTTTATATCACTGTGTCTAATCTTTACTCTGAAAAGCTTTTTTTTGTACTCACTGACCTCACCTGTATCTTAAATAGCACCTCTTATGGTTCAGACCAAACAGGTATGGTCTCCAGTCTGAAATTGTCCATTTCGATGTGTGATCTCAAGTAGGTCATTCTTCAGAGCATCAAATGTAAGTCAGTCAGTTAAATCAATAAAAATGTATTATGCTCCTACTATTTTCCAGGCACTATGTGAACCACTGAGGATAGAAAAGAAGTTAAAAGACAGTCTCTACTCTCAAGGAGCTCAGAGTATAATAGGGGAGGCGCTATCTCAATTTGCACATTCCAAAGAGAGAGTACCACCAATTATTCTTTTTTATTCTCAAAACTGTGAAGGAAGACTGAGTGGAGTTCTTCAGGAGTGAGGGTCCTAGATGTTTAAGGTACTATATTTTAATTTCAACTATGGAAAAATAGTGTTCCATCTTAAAAAGTTCTATTAACTTGCTTAAAATTTGTATGGTTTCTGCAACTTCTATCCTGAATTCAACTTACATGATACAAAAGTATACCTAAAATTAGAACATCTATAAAGGCAAGAGAGAAGTGTGCAATTGTCTGCTTTGAAGAGGCCAAAACACCTCTGACAGTTAGTAGCCATTTGGAGAAATGACCACTTAGAGCTACTTGAAAACAGTTTATATAAGAACACTAAATCTGAACAAGTACAACAGCCTACAGAGAAATGCTGAGCAATGCATGCAACTTTATGTTCTAAAGACTGCATAAACCATATATCATTGGAGAAAATATCTAAAGATTTGAGAGATTCAGATCCTGCCAGGGTAAATATAGTGGAGAATAGCATGCCTTCATTGCTATTATTTCTGAATAATGCATTATAAAACATGATGATAAAAAGTTTGCCTCTGAGCAGCCCAGATTACAGTCATTTTTCAGTTGTACTTGGGCAAATGGAAATAAAATTCAATTCTTCAGAGCACACAAATACCCAGTTGACATATACAATCAATAGACTGTTACCGAAACAGAAAAAAGTACAATACTAGAGATGAAGGAAAACATAAAAGAGATGAACTGTGGGATTTTTCTTTTTTCTTGGTAGATTAAAGAAAATTATATATTGAAGTTAAAACTTAAGTAGGCCAGTAAAAATAACTCAAATTCAGATGTCACTTTATGACTTACAAAGTGATTTCCTCATAATTATCCCCTTGAAATTGATATCATGTAAATATGATAATGATTTAAATTTATTCAGAATAAGAAATTCACATGGAGAGAAATCCCTTTACCACACACATCTCAATTCCTCTATGATTTATTATAGAAGACCTAAGAAGTTTCTTGAGGTATTCGTATATTAAGTATCTAAAGGCACACAACTATTACATACCGTTTGAATTTTAAAGCACTTTATATAAATTATGACATCAGATATTCACAAAAAACATAACTGTGAAGCATTATTACTATCATTATTATTAGTATTATTATCATTATGGCTTATAGAGGCTGAAGTAACTTTTCTAAGGTCACTAGTATCACATATTTATAAAGTACTTGAGGTTACAAGGCATATTATATTATTTGATACTCTTCCTAATTCTGAGAATTAAATGTAATTTCTATATATAAACACACGGTTTCAGAGTGCCAAAGTAATTCTTAACATATATTGTAAATGTTTGAAGTGAACTTTTTATCTTTCTCATGTGATTCTAATCCAAATACTTTTCTCTATACTCTATCATAATAGATGAGTCCACTAATGTTCTGCAATGATAAGTGACTTTTTCATAGTATCATAGCTAGAAAATATCTGAGGTGACATTCCTGGAATTGGAATTTCAGAATTGAAAATGACTTCGTTGGTCGTGTACTTGAGTCTCTAGCTCTGAAATATACTAGCAAAGGGATCAGTGAGATCTTGTATAAAAATCACAGATTTAAAGGATCAGATTGAAGCTCATGTGAAGTTATTGTGCTTTCAAATAACTCTACTATGTATGTATGAAAGATTCTCCTTTCTTCTAATATCAAGACTAAATTTATCTCCCTGCAACTTTCACTCATTTTCATAGGAGAAAGTAGCATAGCACAATGAAAGGAATGCTGGACTTGAGTCCATTTTGAGGGTCACATTTCAGATTTTTCTGCTTTATTATTCTTTGACCTTGAACAAACTTTGTACTTCTCTGCATCTAGATTACCACATGTATTAAGTGAAAACACTGGATTCAATTCTCACTAAGTTTCCTTCCAACTATAAATCTAGGATACACCTCCTGAAGGTTCAACCTCTCCAGGTCCTCTTAGTTTAGATCCCCAAAGTGTGGTTTAATACTTACACCTTAACGCTTCTGAAAAGCATGATCTATCTTACTCTTATTCATACATCCCATCTAGTGCACCACTCATTCTCTTCCCATTAAAACAAAAACACAAAAAACAATCCCCAATTTAAAATCAATCAGGTTTCATAAATAGGTTATTTCCTAAGAAGTATCCTAAGGAAAAAAGTCTCCCTAAATCAGAGAGCTCACTGTCCCCTCCACACACAAGGTCCTCGATGAGAATGAACTCAAATCAGAGGCTCAGAGGTAATGAATCAGACATAGAGTGAACACATGGGCTCGTGTGGACCTCATCACGCAGGGTACTGGAGGTCCTTTTCTCCATTCACAGTCTTGATCAAATTTTCTTTTGGTCTGCCGCATCTGCAGTGGACCACTTGGTTCCATTATTCAACTGGAGTACCTTCTTTTGGAGCATGTTCCCTTGGTTTTCTGTGGAATCCAGTGCTGGGAAGGATCAGAAAAGGTTCTCAGATACTTGACAACAGGGTCATATATAGGATAACTCATGTAGAATCCAGCCTATGGGCATAAAACAGAGACACTGAGATGTATCCTTTCTCCTCTGATTAGGGAAGACCACCTTTTTTTGGCTATTGTGAGAGATATATGGAGAGTTCTTTTGTTGACTACAATTTTGTCATTACTTCTGGGTCTGATCTGGCATAATAGATTTTTCCTTTGATTTGTTTGACAGCCCTATCCTTAGGAATTAAGAAATTAAGGAAATACACATGAATATGTTGTTTTACATGTATACAAGTATATACACATCTACATATAGATGTGTATATATTTAAACATACATGGTTATACATATAAATGCATGTATGTATACATGCTTAAATATTTGCATAGGAGAGTTAATTGACTTATTGCCCTTGAATTCTTTATTCTCTCTCTCCATTCATATCCAATAAAGTTTCTAGTCCTGTTAATTTTATCTCCAAATTTTTTGTATTGTTCCCTTCTCATGCAGTTACCATCCTTACTTTCAGGAGGTTGTTACCACCTTTCCTACACTATTCTAATTCCCTCCCAATTGATCACCCTGTCTCCAATCTTTAGCAACTCTTCTCTCTACATAGCTGCCAAATTAGTATTCTTAAAATGGAGTCTGACCATTCAACTCCTTGGAAACCAAGTTGGTTGCTGATTGACTTTAAGAACAACTATTATTTCTTTACAAACACTCCATGTTTCAGCCCAGTGGGCCCATTTGGTATCCTCTGATGATAATATGCTATCTCCATGCCTTTTCTCAGGCTGTCCCTTCATGTCTTTAATTCTCTCTCACCTCAATGATTCTTCTTGGAATTCCTAGATCATTTAAACTTGAATGTTTCTTCTCTTAAAAAAAAGCAGATCCTAATTTATTCAGGCCTGAGTCTTCCCTATAAATATATTATGCTCATTTTGTATTAATTTAGTATATATTTTCTCTCAGTAGAATGAAACCCATTCAAAATAGAAATTATTTAATTTTTCTGATTGTACCATCAGTGACTGGTAAATACTGGTTGCTTAATAAATGCTTGTTGATTTGAATTGAATGAACTGTTTTATCATTTTTATGGTTTCCATAGTTAGGGCCACTAGCCTGAAAATATTAGATCCATAGCCTTATTTTCATTATTGTGATAAAGACTAAGCCTGCTTAATTTCAATGTTAATGAAAATATTTACATTTTAGCTCATGAATTTTATTTATGAAAATACTACCTTATCCCGTGAGTCTTTGAAATGGAGTTTGCATAAAAGAAATGGCAACTTAAATCCATGATCTCATAAGTACTGACTTGAGGTTTGCTTTATTCTATAAATCTCTTCTACTGTGCATCAGTATCAGTGCTGTGCACCATGATGTTCTTTTGAAATTAATACTTGACAAAGGAATAAATCTGTCAAAAAAAGAGGATTAGTTATGCTCAAAGCTCGTATGTTTGAGAGGTGTCTAATACCATTTATTGTTAAGCTGATTTTACCAGAAGAATATTCTTGGCATACATAAGGTCCCACGTGGAAGCTGTATAAAATGTTTCCAGAAACTTTCCCACTTTTGCTTGTGCCTTCCAACTATGAGGTAAGGTACTCAGGGAACCTATTCCTCCCAGCTGAGGCATATTTTACATGCATTTCAAAATATAAATATGGAAAAGGGGAGGATATTTTTCGTTTTTTCCAGAGCTTTTCAGAACGCCCCCCCCCAAATCTCAGAAGTGTTTTTTTAACTTTCTTTGAAGAGAAAATATCAGGGAAAAGGGCTCCACTTGTATTTCCCTAGAATTATCCCAAGAGATACACAAAGAAATACATGCTTACATAATCAAAAGGGTTTACTACCTACTCTTTCATTCTGTTTCTTGATGTGCAAATAAAGCTGCCAAATCTCAAGAACAATAAGTCAGAATTCTGAAGAATTTCCTAGTTCTTACCCCACTACTCTATCTACTTATGCCATTATTCATTTTTTAATAAGCTAACCTTTATTAACAATCACTTCTGGAAAGAACTTCCTTTATTAGGCCATGTAGGTGGCTCAGTGATTGGAGAGTCAGGCCTACAGCCCAGAGGTCATGGGTTCAAGTCTAACCTCAGACACTTCCTTGCTATGTGACTCTGGGCAGGTCACTTAATTCCAATTGTGGAGTCCTTACCACTTTTCTGTGTTATAACTGCTACTGGTTATCAATTCTAAGACAGATAGTAAGAGTTATAGGGGAAAAAACTTGCCTTTATCAATAATTCAATAACAAAGGCATTAGTGACTATTTCTTTGCCCTGAGTTCCAAAAATTCTTCATGAAGGACAAAATTTCTTCCCCAGCAGTATTCTGCAAGACCTAGACATTTTCATCCAATTCATGACGCCACAAAGAGCTTCCATCTTGATGTCTCTCCACTTGACCCCATCTTGCCAACCCTAAACCTACCTTCTGTCTCCTTTGTCGACCAACTTCCACATTTGCATGAAAATTGTGGTGGAAGGAGAAATTGTTGCCCACCATATAATGAGAATCAAGAATGAACTATTTGGGAAATAGTCATTTTCATCTTACAGAATCACTATTTTGGACCACAGTAGAATACATTGGACCTATGCCATCCCTTTCATTGTGGAAGATGAGAAAAAATATTTCTTAAAATGATATTATTCCTATTTAAAATGAAGTAACCAGAGGTCTCTCACTGTCAAAGGGAAGTCTCCAAGTTTCCCTACGTTACGAGGTATTGGTGTACTAATAATTATCACCCTCCTAAGCATGGGTTTGCTCTGGATGCCTATGACTATGATGCTTACCTTTATGAAAATTCTATAGCATTATTCTACAGCTCTATTCCCTCTCACTTCCATGGGTACCAGTCTTATATTTCCTGTTCATGCTTCTTGTGAAATCCATTTCCACTTCTAGCTTCCCACTGTCTCTTAGCTATAGCCATTTACTCTTTCACTCAGATGTAACAGCTCAGAGTCATTTTTTCACTTTTTAGTCACCTTCACCCCTTTATATGATCAGTTGATAACTCTTATTGATTCTAACACCATATTTCAAATTCACCTCCCCTATTCATTTAAACCTAATACCACTACTATTCGGACATTCATAATTTCTCTGCCCAACTTTCATAATTATTATTTAAAATATTTTTCTACACCAATCTCATTCTCCACTTCAAACTAAAATCCAATTTGGGCAAAAGTTCAGTTAGAATTCCTTGAAGAACTGAAATAATAATTTTATGTCTTAAAACATTAAAATATTACATATGAAGTGAAAGTGATAGTGAAAATATTTATAAAAACAAATGTAAACTATGGTAGAAAGAAATGGTTTTCCCCTAACTTATTTTATTTTGTTTGATAATATTTTATTCTTCCCCAATTGCACGTAAAAATTTGACATTTGCTTTTTTTAAAAAAACATTTTGAGCCTCAAATCCCCCTCCTTTTCTCCTGCCCTCTCCAAGATGGTAAGCAATCTGATATAGACTCTACACGTATGTAACCGTGTAATACATGTTCCCATATTAATCTTTTTGTGGAAGAAATGCTGAAAAAAAAAACAAATTAGAAAAGAAAGTACAAAAACACGCTTTAGTTTGAATTCAGACACAATACTTTCTCTGAAAGCAGATAGAATTTTTAATCGTGAGTGCTTTGAGATTATATCTCATCATTGCATTGCTGAGAATAGCTGTCATTCACAGTTGTTCATCCTACAATATTGCTGTTACTGTGTACATTTTCTTCTGTTTCTGTGTAATTCACTCTTCATCAGTTTCTGTAAGTCTTTCCAGGTTTTTCTGAAATCCTCCTGCCTATCATTTGTTGTAGCACAACAATATTCCACTATAATCATTCACCACAAGTTGGTCAGCCATACTCTAATTCAGTGGTTCCGAAACTTTTTTGGCCTACCGCCCCCTTTCCAGAAAAAATATTACTTAGCCCCCTGGAAATTCATTTTTTTAAAAATTTTAATAGGAATTAATAGGAAAGACAAATACACCTGTGGCTATCACTGCTCCCCTGCATCACTGTAGCACCCACCAGGGGGCAGTGGTGCCCACTTTGTGAATCACTGCTCTAATTAATGGGTATCCCCTCACTTTCCAATTCTCTGCCACCACATAAAGAGTTGCTTTAAATATGTCCTTCCCCATTTTAGAATCAATACTAAGTATTGGTTCCAAGGCAGAAGAGTGTTAAGGACTAGGGTTAAGTTGTCCAGGCAGCACATAGCTAGGTAATATCTTGGATCACATTTGAACCCAGGACCTCTCATTTCTAGGCCTGGCTCTCTATCCACTGAACCACCCAGCTGTCCTCCATGAAAGACTTCTAAAGAGAATTAAAGAGAATTAATAGCTTTGCAAATGTGTAAAGGGAACCCTTCCTCCCAGGGTCATGAACTTTCTGCTCGTTTGACCCATCCCATTAGCATGGCTGGAACTCTCCAAACAAAGGTTAAGAGCCATAGAAACGTGACCATAGAGGAGATTGGGTTCTTCTCTGGAGGTCTTTGGCTGGGGGTCTTTCTGCAATTTGGCAATCGGGTATAAGACACTCTTGAGGGCTGGTAAGATTAGGGTGGTAGGCTAAGAAATATTTTTCTATTTCCTTCCCTCCTTATTTCTTTCTTAGGCTGTATTTACATTAAAATTAGATTGTTTAAAGCTACTGTCATCCTCATGACTTAAGGGTTAATTATTTTATAAATAGTGGCCACAACAATTCTTTAAACTAATATTATATTTCCAAACCAATTTCTAAATATTACATTTGGTATAATATTAATTTTTATATTACACAGAGGAGGTACAAAAATCTTAACCAAACAATAAATTCATAAATATTAAAATATACCAAATACAGGTTAATGACTCTGAGATAATAAAAATAAGAAAACAAAATCAAAATATTAAAAAAAGAAAATATAAGACATGCAATATCAAAAAGTACTGACATAGAAAACAGAAAAAGAAGAGAAAATGTAAAAATCATTTTATGGCTTGAATATGATCTCACCATACCACATCCAAAAAAACCCAGAACTATATATTTCAAGAAATCATGGAAATCTCCTAGACTTGACAGAAAAAGTGATAATAGAAAGAATAAACTAAACTTTCTAAAAGAAACCCCACAATAAAAATTACCATGAAGATTTTAGCCAATACCCAGTTTCAAGGGAAAAAAAAAAAAGTGCTGAAAACAGCCTGAAAGAAAGAATTAAAATACCAAGGAAGCATAGTCAGAATCACTGAAAAAGGCTTCAGATATGGCTTACAAGCAAGAATAGTTCAGTCAGAAAAAAAAAAAATGGAAAATATCCTGTGGCAGAAGTTGTTTCCCTTAATGAAGGAGGTAACTTCTAAATATTCCTAATGAAAAGATCAGAGCTAAATAATAATTTTGAAATAGAAATAATGAGACAAGAAATATATAAAAGCTAAATAAGATCAATTACTCTTAAATGACTAAATATTGAAGACAAATTTACATTCTAATATAGTAAGAAGATACAAATGTCTCTCAAAACCCCAATATCAGTTTAACCAAAAAAGAGGGCCTGGGATAATTTTTTTTATCTTTTAAGGATCTTAAAAGAAGAATGTAAAAGGGAGATAAAAGCAATATAATAATAGGAGTAATATATAATATTATAAGTAATATAAGTAATAAAAGCAATATAATAGGAGAATGAGAAAAAGGTTGGGGAATGTTATTTCTTATAATCCAATTGTTGAAAACAATACCGATAAGGAGAAAGAGGGGGGGGGAGAAGGAAATACATTCGTCCAATCTAGTCAAACAAAGAATAAGGATGGGAGAGAAAGAAAGAGAGAGAGAGAGAGAGAGAGAGAGAGAGAGAGAGAGAGAGAGAGAGAGAGAAACGGAGACAGTGAGAGAGGCAGAGAGAAATAACTGGGTGGAGACATGAAATGAATTTCACTTGGAAAGGACACAGGAAAAATAGTACAAAAAGAATAAATGGGATGGCAGATTCAGGCAGTTAAGCGATACAATGAAGGGGGAACACTGCACCTGGAGTCAGGAAGACTTGATTTCAGACAATTTAATATGGGTGTATTCATGGAAAAGTCACTTAACCTTTTTTCCCTCCATTTTCTCATAAGATGAGAAAAGTACTAGAGAAAAAAATGGGAAAACACTGTACCGTCTTGGCCAAGCAAACCCCAAATGGAATGTCATATATAACTGAAGTTCAGATAGGAATTAGTCACAAGCAAAACAACACAAAACGACCACCAAAACAGAACAAAAAATTCTTCCTTAAAATTAGCAATTGCATTATGAAAAGAGGTTTAAAAAGAAGGAACAAAAAGGTAAGAACCCATGATTTGGCACTGGGAGAGGATAAGAAAAGAGAGGCAATAGAGCAGAACTTAAAAGCACTGGTGGAGAACACACTCTTCACTCCCTGCTCAAATATGCTTTCTAAAGTCAGGGTGTGAAATAAAGAGAGAAGATTATAAGAGACTAGGATGGAGGGATGATTATAACAACGAATATGAATAGGATGAATCTGTNCAAAAAGAATAAATGGGATGGCAGATTCAGGCAGTTAAGCGATACAATGAAGGGGGAACACTGCACCTGGAGTCAGGAAGACTTGATTTCAGACAATTTAATATGGGTGTATTCATGGAAAAGTCACTTAACCTTTTTTCCCTCCATTTTCTCATAAGATGAGAAAAGTACTAGAGAAAAAAATGGGAAAACACTGTACCGTCTCGGCCAAGCAAACCCCAAATGGAATGTCATATACAACTGAAGTTCAGATAGGAATTAGTCACAAGCAAAACAACACAAAACAACCACCAAAACAGAACAAAAAATTCTTCCTTAAAATTAGCAATTGCATTATGAAAAGAGGTTTAAAAAGAAGGAACAAAAAGGTAAGAACCCATGATTTGGCACTGGGAGAGGATAAGAAAAGAGAGGCAATAGAGCAAAACTTAAAAGCACTGGTGGAGAACACACTCTTCACTCCCTGCTCAAATATGCTTTATAAAGTCAGGGTGTGAAATAAAGAGAGAAGATTATAAGAGACTAGGATGGAGGGATGATTATAACAACGAATATGAATAGGATGAATCTGTCCGTAAAACCAAAGAGCATAACAAAATGGATTAGAAGGCCACATTCAACAATATGTTGTTTAGAAGAAAGACAAATGAAACATCCAGATTCATACACTTAGGAAAAAAATAAAGAAACAGGAGCAAAATTTATTAAGGTTCATTAATAAATTTATTGTTTATTATTAAATAAATGAGGTAAAATTATATTATGATCACAGACAAGGCAATGGCAAAAACAGATGATTAAAAAAGATAAAAAGAGCAATATGCTGAAATATACTATAGAAATGAATTGTTATCTTTAACTAAACATATCTATCCTGAATGGCTTAGCAATTAAATACTCAAAGAAAACAAGTTAAATAGTTTATAGGGTAGAACATAAAACTGCAACACTGGAAGAGTGGTACCTCAATACACGGGCAATTTGAGTCATGAGCAATTTGAGATACAAGCAGTCCTGATCAGGATTTTTTGCTTTAAGTCATGAGTGGATATTTGAATCTTGAGCTTCCACCACCCTCCACTAGCCTGTCCAACATTCTATTTCACACATTACACAAGGCTGTCTCGTTTAGTACAGTATTTATCTGGGTGTGCATCTATGTTTAATTGCTTTTGCTTTCTTCTTTATTTTTGCCTTCATTATCAGTCTTTTTGGTAAATGTCTTAACTTTTAACCATGGGTCTTGTCAATGGAGGAATTGAAGCACACAGATTTTGCAGGAAATTAGTGGGAGTAAGTTCGAGATGGATGAGGTAGTCAGTACAAGCTAGATTAGGGAAATGTTGAGGATATGGGAAAAAATTAAGTTTATTGAAAAGACACACCCAGAAAAAGTTGCAACAGGTCATGCGTAGTTTCACACTTTATCAAAACATTCTGAAAGGGAGGAAGAAACAAACTTTCACGGAAAGGGTTTTGTTGAAATGGTCTCTAAGTGAAATCAAGTTAAGTGTGGCAAAACAGCCAAAATTCAATGAAGAAAATGATGATAAATAAAATTAAAAAATAGCAATAAAGTTACATATCATAAGTAATGTGTAAGGGCAATTTTGCATTTAAATATTGCATTACTTGTATAGAGAGTATGTTATGTTAAACAATAGCTCACGAAATGAAAACCTTCTTCGCCAGCATCTTTGCCTGAACTTAAAAGTAACATTCCATAAGTGTAGCCCCCCGTAGGGAGAACAGGCCCCAGTAAAATCACAGCCATAAGCTAGGGGTCAGACACGTAGCATCCCCCTCCTCCCAGCACGAGAACTCAATCCAAATCCATCCCCAAAACAAAATGTCCTTCCAAGAAATCACGGGGGCAAGAATTCTATGAGAATGAAGAATGCTGTTTAACACACTAACCAAACATAATTTCATGGTCCTAATGATGAAACATGTTACCAACATCCTGCTAGAGTTGAAAATCTCAGGATCTTTCTCTCTTCACAAACTCTAAATATTATATAAATATCGATACTCCTACAAAAGCCTTAATCTCTGAATGACTCAATTTATTCATTTCCCTCTTTTTACTCCTCCACCTCATCTCAGCAAGAGGTGGTCTTATCCTCAAATGTACCACTTCTATATTCATGTACTCATGAAATTTTCCTATCTGATCAAAATCTGTTCTCATTCACCCTTTCCCTATGCCTTATTCTTAATTTTCATTGGGATCTTGAATCCCAATCTCTTTGTTTAATCTTAATCCTTACTGGGATCTCTAATCCCTCGACCCCTTCTTTTTTTCAAGATCATCACCCATTTTGGCTCTACTCCCCCTTTATCTGTCTTGAACCCTTGGTGAAGTAGGATGGCTATACTGTATCTTGTTCTCTTCTCCTATCCCAGACCTTGCTTAGCATGACTCAGGACTGGATGACTCCCATCAAAGGCTGCCTTCAGCCTTTATTATGTGTTGTCTATTGAAGCTGGAGAAAAAAAAATCTGACTGAATGAAAGTAGCCACTAAAATTTTGTTATATAATCACAACTGTTTCTTTATTGCAGCCAAACAAACCTTTTACACCTCCTAATTGATTCACCATCCCTCACACTATAGCATTTTCCCCCAAATTTGTTTTTCCCACTTTAAACTTTCATGGTTTTCTCTCCTCCTGCCTTCATCAGATGAGAAATTTGCCTCATATTTCACTGAAAATAAAACAGGAAAAAATACTTATATCTCCCTCTTTTCCAATCTTTGTCGGCTCACACCATTCGTAGTCCTTCTACAATTTTTATCTTCATCCTTATCTCACATGAAGAAGTAGCCTTTCTCCTTGGAAAAGGAAACAGTTCTACCTGAACGAGCAGGTGCATACCATTCTGTCCCATCTTCTCTAGAAGATAGAGCCCACTATCATCCCATCTGTCTCATTTATCTTCAATCTCTTCCTCTGCACTGGAAGCTCTTCTACAGTTTACAAACATGCAGAAAACAACTGATTAATCAATAAACATTTATTAAGTGCCTATTGTATGTCAGGTCCTGGGCTATGCGATGGGGATGCAAAAGGAGGTAAAAGACATTCCTTGCTTTCAAGGAGTTTAAAACCTATTTGGAGAGGAGAAGGACTGGGCAGTTGGTTGGTTCAGCAGATTGAGAGCCAGGCTGAGAGACAGGATGCTCTGGGTTCAAATATGACTCCAGACACTTCCTAACTGATGGCCCCGGGCATTGCCTAACCCATACCACTATTCTGCCTTGGAACCAAAACACACACTAATTCCAAGATAGAAGGTAAAGATTAAAAAAAAACAACATAATGGGAGAGATAGCATGCATTTGAAGCAAGGCACACACGGGATACATAGGGCATGATTAAAGGAGAGAAAGCAGTAGAAAGGAGAGGAATTAAGGAAGACTTCCAGTAGAAAGTGGAATTTTAGCTTTTTTAAGGAAGCTAGTTGGCAGTGTTGAAGAGGTTGAGTTTTCTAGGCAGGAGACAATGGAGAAAAAACCTGAAGCCAAGAGATGAAGTGTTTTGTTCTAGAAATGATCAGAAGGCCAGTGTCAGTGGATTAAAGAATATGTTAGGGAGTAAGAGGTAAGTAGATTGTAATGGTATGAGGGATCTCAGTAATAAAAATGCTTTTAATTGTAATGGTATGAGGGTGTCAGTAATAAAAATACTTTTAATGTAAAACAGCATTTTTTATTTGATCCTGGAGGTAATGGGGAGACAGATGCTGGAGTTTCTGAGTGGGGGAGTGACATGATTGGACTTGGGCTTTAGGAAACTGGCTTTAACTGTTGAATAGATGGTGGAATGGATTGAAGAGAGGCATGAAGCAGTCAGACCCACCAGGATGTTATTATGAGATGATAAGGGCCAGCTATGGAGAAGTAGCAGCATCACAGGAGAAAATGGGGCATAATTTTGGGGAAAAGGTTATAGAGGTGAAATATATGTTAGATAGGGAGGGTAAGAGAAAGTGAGGAGTTCATAATGACTACTAAGTTGTGAGCCTAGGGAACTGGGAGGATGCTGTCCTCTAGAGTAACAGGGAAATTATAGATAGTGGGGGCAAGTGTAGTGGAAAGATTAGTCAATAATTTTTAATAATCATTTTTTGACATTTTGCAATTTGTGTTCTTTCCCTCATCCTCTCCTCATTCCTCAAAACACTTGATATGATATAGGTTGTTTGTGTTATTATACAATACATATTTTCTGTCTTTATCATGTTATGAAAGAAGATATAACGCTTACACTAAACAAAAATTCACAGAGGAAATAAGGCGAAGAATGTCATGTTTCAATCTGTATTCAGATGTCAGTACCTTCTTATGGCAGTGGAGATTCTTTTTCATCATGAATCTCTCTGGGCTGTCCTAGATCCTGGCATATAACAACAACAACAACAACAACAACAACAACAACAATAATAATAATAAGTGATGTTGGATATTTTGGGATCCTTGAACTTATTTTGACGTCCCTGGTCTAAACTTCCTGTGGACATTTAGATCTCTTACAAACTACATTTCCCATGATTCCTCTTGCATAATATAGGTAGGCAGAAAGTGTGATTATGTAGAGAGAGGTATAAGACTCAGAACAGGATTAGTTTTTGCTCTTTTTCCTGCTGAACAAGCCAGGTGGGCAGAGATAATGGTGTGGCAATTTGAATGAGCTCTTATCAGGCACGTGACTATACTTTAAATAAAACTCTAATATCTTTAAAATATATCCTTCTATATCAATTTTATTTGTTACAAATATTAATATTAATAATAAATAGCTAATAAAACATAATAGCTAAGTGATTCACAGGTGGTCATCATATTATTTTTTTAATAGGCAATGGGGGTCAAGTGACTTGCCTAAGGTCACACAGCTGGGAAGTGTGTGAGGCCAGATTTGAACCTAGGACCTCCCGTCTCTAGGCCTGGCTCTCAATCCACTGAGCTACCCAACTGCCCCTTCATCATACATTATTGTTATTACTATGTACAACATTCTCCTGGTTCTACTCACTTCACCTTATCATTCCATAAAAGTTTTTCCAGGATTTTTATGTGGTCATCATTTCTTATGGCATAATCCTATTTCATTACAAGTAGATACAACTTGCTCAGCTATTCCCCAGTTGATGGAAATCCAAAAAGAGCTGCTATTAATATTTTTGTACAAGTGGTTCCTTTTTCCTTCTCTTTGATCTCATGAGTTTCATTGTAGACATACTGATTTTAAGATGTCTTCTCTATTTACAATTCTTGATGCTTATAGACATTTTCCCTTTTCCTCCAAAAATCCTCACTTGATGCATGAATCCTGACTCTCATTCCACATCTATCCTTTTTTTGTAGCAAAACTCCTTAAGAAGTCGGTCTATATTAGATGGTACCTTATTTTTCTCCCATTCCTTTCCTAACTTTCTACGTTCTTGCTTCTGACCTCATCATTCAGTTAAAACCACTCTTTCCAAAGTTTTAAATGATCGTTTTATTGCCAAATCCAATGTCACCGTTCTCCTCCTTCCTGATTTCCCTACACTGACACTGTCAATTACCTTTTCCTTGATATCATCTTTAGTCTGGCTTTCCATAACACCATTCAGTCTTGTTATCTTTTCTTATCTGTCAGCTACTCCTTTTTTTTTTTTTTCAATCTCTTTCGATAAATTTTCTGCCAGGTGATGCCCATTAATCACAAATGACAGCACCCCTCCAGCCAAGGCTCTGTCCTGAACCCTTTTCTTCCACTAAACTATTCCGTTTTGTGATCTCATCTACTTCAGATGGACGTAGTTACTATCTACATGCTGAGGAATTTCAAAGCTATTTATCCTTCCTTAACCCCTCTACTGACTTCCAATCTCACATTTCTAACTATGTATTAGATATCTCAAACTAGACGTCTAAGAGTCATATTAAATTCCACATATCACAAATTTAATTCATTATGTTTTTTTCCCCAAATCTTCATCTCCTACTAACTTCTCAATTGCTGATTTAGCACCACTATCTTCCCAGGGATCCACATTCACAATCTAGGTATTATCCTCAATTCCTTCTTCTCTCACCACACATAAAAATATCTGTTGCAATTATACCTTCCCAAAACTTTTCATATACTAGTCTCTTCTTTGATATAACTACTAGGCTGGAGAAATCTTCTTCACTTCCTTTTTTGGTACTATTACAACAGTCTGTTAACTGTTCTCCCTGCCCTCCTTGCCATGACTCCTTTCTCTTCAGTTCATCACTCATTCAGGTATCAAAGGGATCTTCCTAAAGATCAATTCTGACTTTGTCATGATACTACTTAATAAATTCCAGTTGTTCCCTATAACTTACAGGATTAGCACAAAGACATAAAAAACTTTTAAAAAGCAAACTGAATTAAACTAAGGTGTTATACTGATAATGAAATAATGTCATTATTAAACATATATTCTCCCAACGAATTAGCATCTAAATTGATAAATTAAAAGTTAGCCAAATTGCAAAAAGCTAATAAAACAGTAATTGTAAAGACAAATTTTTCTCTCTTAGAGATGGATAAATCTAAGAAAAAGAAAAGGGAGTTGCAAAATTGTACAGATTACTAAAGAATTTGAAATATTTGGGACATCTTAGAGGTAGTAGTAAGGAAAATGAATAATCCTAAAGAACTCTTCATATGTACACAAATAGGCCATATATTAGGGAATTGAAAATATGCAAACATTCAGAAATAGTAAATATAACCTTTGCAGATAATAATACATAAAATAGTAAATAACAGGAAATATAAGCAAAAGATACTGATCTTAATTTGGAAACTTTTTAATGGAATACTGAAAATGAATTAAATGAAGAACAAATCATAGAAAGATTTATCATATACATAGAAGAAAAAGATAACAATGAGAAAACAAAACAAACCCAATCTGGAATAAGAAAAAAATTTATCTGGGGAAAAAAACAAAACAAAAAAAAAAAACAGAAAAAGGGAGGTCTAATTATCTTGATACTCATTTATTTAAAAAATCTCTCAAGCATCAATAAATAAAGAAATTTTGATGATCTCAAAAAAAAATCTTAAAACTTTTACAGAGGACTCGATGAAACAGAAACTAAAAGACTAAATAAATCATAAAAATAAAATCTTTAAAAATATAACAAAATAAACATACTTTTGGGAATGAGAGAACAAGAAAGAGAGGCCGATACAAAGTGCACAACTTACAAGTATCTTTTTAAAAGAATAATCAGGTGAATTAGTCAGACTTTAAATAAAAACTTTAAAAATACAGTATGTATAATTATATACTAGCAAAAAGAATGATGACAAAAATTGAAAGGAAATTTGTGATTTCCTTAAACACAAATTCTAAAATACTCAAATTAACAGAACCTAAATGAATTAACTAATATGACTCAATTTTACTGTATCAGATATAAGGGGGCAGGCTTCTGGAAATGATTATGGTAAAAAATAAAAATAAAACAGAAGGCATCAAATTTACAAAGTATGAAGGAGTCCAGAGCATAAACTGCTGTCTTCTTTCTGTTCCCATTAAGCCCACTCTCAAGAAAGAAGGGTGGGTGGCTTAGTATTCAAATATACTTATGAGTTGTTATGTCTGAATTTAATTTGAAATACACTTACTACTCTTGAGGTTGATTATTGTTATAAACATGGTCTGATAAAAAAAGTATCCAAAATTCCCTTATTCTTCTACTGGAAAAAAGTAAAAGAAAAAGAAAATGAATATTCAGAAGTAAATTATAAACTTCCCTCCTCCTCTGTTTCACACCTACCACAACATAGCCCTACAACACCCCTACACATGCAAGCACCTTTAAATAAATAATCAGGTATTGTCATCTCTTTAATGAGCACAGAATATCATGATGCTAGTTTGCAGATGATTACTCAATGGAGAAGGTTAGACATTCTTCCACTTTGTGGCTGTCATTGCAGTATAGATTTGTGCCTCTGGAGGAACTCCTCTGGAGTGCAATTCTTTCTTTGTGCCAGACTTCTGAAGAGGAGATGATTACCAATTATCCCTCCTTGAGGCTATGGAATAAGAGCAATACCTGGATCATTGGCATGAGGCTCTACACTTAAGTGTATTCATTGGACTACTTTATTGATTTCTGCTTCACAGGCCCAATTCTGCTGACAGACACTTGCCCACTGACTGCAATGGAAATTATCTTGAGGAGCTCATGGCAGAAATTGACAGCATGTAGTTAATATCTTGCTTCCAATGAAAAACTATCAGAGACACCTATACAATCAATTATCCTGACCAACGCAGGATTGTTTTTATGGTTCATTTCCTACTGTGCTGCTGTGATGAGAATCCTAAAATTTTAGAGCTGAAATAGACCTTAAAAATAATCTGATTCAACTTCCATGTTTTATTATTGAGGAAATGGAGGGTCTAAGGAAATGTGGGCCGGAGTATGCTACTGAGATTGCATTTTTTTTGAGAACTTTAACTTCGAGTCTAGAGCTGAAAAGCTCATAGGATCCTATGATCAAAGGCCAAGTGAAAAGAAACTGGTTTAAGTTTTTTTTATTCTCCAGATAAAGAGGCTGAGGCACAGAGATGTTTAGTAACTTGATTCAGGACTTAATGGTGATAAATAAAAGAATGATTTTGGAACCCAGTTCTCTTGCTACCAGAAACACACAAAGGGAAAGAAAACTTATAGGTCTGTTACACTAAAGATAATAGCTCCAGGTGCTTAGCTAGACAGCCTTTGAAGAGTAAACTATAGAAATTGAGATTGATGTCTTCACCTGTGATGGCAAGTTAAGAAATTATCCAAAGGATGAATGAAGATAAGTGTCCTTCAAAGAACTAACAATTTGCATGATTTAAACATCATTGAAAATCTATAGATAAGGAGACAGAGTCAAGATGGGAGAAAAGATAGGGATAGGGAGAAATCCAGCTGAATTCTCTCAATATTGACCTCCAAAACAAAATTAAAACAATGCTTTGAATAAAACTTAAGAACATCAGAGGCAAGGAGAAATCAGAGTGAGATATTTTCACAGAAAAATACAACTTAGGTCATCAGGAGAGTTCTGTGACCCTAAGATGCTCAGCTTGGCAGCACCCATGGTAGATTTTGGAGGTGACTACATCGATGAAAACAGCAGCATCTTTGGGATCTATCAGTCCAGAGACATTAAAGAGGTCAGACAATTAATCAGAAAGAGATTACAGGAAACCTCTGATGACCTGGTGTAGGTGGAACTGACTGGAGATTCTATTTCCCAAAAAGCAGTTCTAGGTGACAGTCATGGCAGAGAAAAGCAGTACCATTGGTGATCACAAGAGAGAAGGGAGCCTAAATCACAGTTTTAGGGTGAAAAGAAGTGCTAGCACTTGTAGTTGCAGGGAAGAAGAGGCAATGTCCTCCGTAGAAACCAAGTATAGGCTAGGAAACATCACCCTGGATCAAGAAATAGGTTTGGAAAATGGGGAAACAACAATATAAAAAAATAAATTAACCATAAAAAAGCTACTATAGTGGCAAGGAAGACAAAGACAGAAACTCAGAAGACATTAACATGAAAACAGGTACAAAGAAAAATGCTAATTGAAATTAAGCCCAATAATTATTTCTGGAAGAATTAAAGAAAATCATAAAGAGGAATCAAAGAAAAAGAAATGAGAATGATGTGAGAAAATAATGAAAAGAGAAAAAACAATTTGGTAAAAGAGACAAAAATTTGTTGCTCATCCTTCATTTAAAAGAGGATATTTACCCTCATGGGGTAAGAGCTTCACTCTTACATGATTTGATTTAAGCAAGGCAGAATTGCACAAAGTCCTCAGTTTCTCTTTCTTCCAGAGTCATCAAATTCCAGTGTCAAGAGAAAAGTCAGGAAACTTGGAAACTGTTAAGGATGCTATGCATAACCTTGGCATCTTCAATGTCTGATCAAGATCCAAGCATTCCATAGTGCCTGCTTCAGCCACCTTTATGGCCAAATGAACAAATTGTTCTCATCTACACATTCTGCTGATGGAGGTTTACAAGTTTAGTGTAGATATTCCTGTCACTCACTGAAGATTTTGAGGCCTGTTTGTTACCCTCAACCTTATTTAACCTACTTGCCGAGATGGTTTTAATGGGATGTGGCCACTGCACATTCTACAGCTTCTTGAAGCCACAGGTAAGAGTAGAGTGAAAGATAGACACCAAAAGTAAATGAACCACCCTGGAAAAGACTCACATAGCCCTCCCACCAGAGGTGTTATTTCTCTCTGAATATTTCATATATCCAGCATAGAAATTCCAGATAAAAAATAATACCTTAAAAAGTAAAATTGGGGGGCAGCTGGGTAGCTCAGTGGATTGAGAGCCAGGCCTAGAGATGGGAGGTCCTAGGTTCAAATCTGGCCTCAGACACTTCCCAGCTGTGTGACCCTGGACAAGTCACTTGACCCTCATTGCCTACCCTTACCACTCTTCCACCTAGCAGGCAATACACAGAAGTTAAGGGTTTAAAATAAAAAAAAAAAAAAAAAAAAAAGTAAAATTGAGATCCTTGTAAAAGAGACACAAATCAAATCACTGGAGAAAAGAACTTAAAAGGAAGAATGGAACCAAAAGGAGTTATAAAAATTCGCTTAATAAAATCACTCCTTAGAAAGAAGAATTGACCAAATGGAAAAAGAGATAGAAAAGTTTACAAAAGAAAATAACTTCTTAATTATCAGAATCAGGCAATTTAAAGCTAATGGCTGCACAAGACACTAAAAAACAATTTTAAAAGTCAAAAGATTAAAAAACTATGAACTATATCATTGGGAAAACAACTGACCTAGGAAATAGATTAAGGGAAGATCATTTAAAAATAACTGAACTAGAGGCAGCTAGGTAGCTTAGTGGATTGAGAGCCAGGCCTAAAGACAGAAGGTCCTAGGTTCAAATCTGGCCTCAGACACTTCCTAGCTGTGTGACCCTGGGCAAGTCATTTGACCCCCATTGCCTACCCTTACCACTCTTCTGCCTTGGAGCCAATACACAGTATTGACTCCAAGAAGGAAAATAAGGGTTTTGTTTTTTTTTTAAAAAGGCCAAACAAGAGATAGAGAACATTACAAAATATAAAATTAACGACTATGATTGCATCAAATTAAAAAGGTTTAAAAAAATAAAAATAACTGAACTGCCAGAAAACCATGGTCAAAAAAAAAAAAAGAAAAAGAAAAAAAAGAGGCTAGACATCATATCTCAAGAGATGATCAAGGACACTGATATCTTAGAACTGGACAGTACATAGAAATTTTAAAAATTCATCTATCACCTCCAGAATGAGATCCTAAAATGAAAATTCTGAAGATTATTGTGGCCAATTTATAGAACTCCCAGGTTCAGGAGAGAATATTACAAGTAGCCAGAAAAAAACATTTCACATATTTTTTTAAACCCTTAACTTCTGTTTATTGGCTCCTTGGTGGAAGAGTGGTAAGGGTGGGCAATGGAGGTCAAGTGACTTGCCCAGGGTCACACAGCTGGGAAGTGTGTGAGGCCAGATTTGAACCTAGGACCTCCTGTCTCTAGGCCTGACTCTCAATCCACTGAGCTACCCAGCTGCCCCTACATTTCACATATTGAATAACCACATTTACACATTCAGAATCACAAAAGAATTTAGTAGTTTATATGTTAAAAGAGCAGAAGACTTGAATATGCTATTCAAGAAGGCGAAATAGCTAAGATTACAACCAAGAATAATCCACCCTGAAAAAATGAGCATATTCCTTCTTGGAAAAACAAACAAACAAACAAAAAATACAGTTGGTGATATTTAATGAAATATAGGGCTTTGAATCATTCCTGATGAAAGAACAGAGGCAAATGAAAAATTTGACACTCAAATACAAAACTCAATGAAACCTTAAAAAGGTCAATATGAAAGGGTAATCATAAGAGACTCAATAAAGTTAAACTAGTTATACTTTCATATGGAAAGATGATGCATGCCCACTCTAGAATTGTATCATTATCATTATTATCAAATTGACATGTAATCACTATTAGTAATTAGAAAGAATCTAAACAAGCACAGGGCACAATTTGAATCAATTATGTTGCAGTCAATTAAAAAAAGGTGAAAAAAAACCAATGCCCTGGGAGAAAAGGAAATGAGAAGATTTTCTCACATCAAAGAGGCAAGCAAAGAAGAGATTTGAGTGATAGTGTGAAAGGGAATTCTTTATTCTCTTGTCTATTTTGAGTTAATCAGTCAAGAAACCCCCTACTTAACACTTTTTTGGCCATCAAGGAAGAGAATTCACAAGTCACTTACTTAGAGAGCTCCCCCCTTTTAACTAACTCATTTAGAAACTTGTGAATCCTTTGATAAGAGTTTACACTCAGAGGATGAGAGGTGGATCCCACAGACACAGCCCTCCTGGGCAGTGCTAGGCAATTTTGAAGCTGTGATTGTCCCCTGTGAAGAGAGGAAGGGATAAGAAATGATGTGGAAAAGGGAATATAAAAAGTCCTTTTTGACTGGAGCTATAATGTTTTAAATCGGAGACCACAATATTACCTTAAAATTTTCATATTAGTATAAAAACCTAATTTTAAATTCTTACAGTAGAGTGGAGTGGCAAGCAATGCACAACTTCACTACAATCAGAATTGCTTCAAAAATTACATGTGCACACTCAGGAAGAGAATTCTCTGTTATTCAATAGAGAAATAGGAGGGAAGGTGTAAAAAAGGGAGACATTAAGGGAGGTGGTGGTTAGGAGCAAAACAAACTTTTAAGGATGGACAGGAGAGAGACAGAGACAGAAGGAGACAGAGAAAGACAAAGAGATAGAGACAGACAGAAAAACATAGGATAAAAGGAAATATGCAGTAATCTTAATTGTGAATGGGATTAGCTTACCCATAAAATGGAAACAGAGAGTAGCTGAATTAGAAATCAGAAATGAACAACATATTTATAAGACAAACTTTGAATTGAAATGCAATGGGTTAGAAAAAGGCCTGAAGCAGAATCTATGATGTTTCAACTGAAGTAAAAATGGCAAGGGTACAATCATGATCTCAGCAAAAGCAAAAACAGGCCTAATTTAAGAAGATAATCAAATAATCATCATAATAAAAAAATCCTGGAAAGACTTATATGAAGTGATGCAAAGTGCAGTGAGATAGCAGGAGGAGGTTGTATACACTCACAATAATGACACACAATGTTCTCCAGCAAATGTCTTTACTGTTATCATGAAGGCAAGGACACAGGACAACTCTCAGAGACTCATGATGAAAAAGGATACCCACCACCACAGAAGGAGCAGATGGAGTCTGAATGGGGACTGAAGGCAGATAGCATTCTTCATTTTATTTCTCCTGTGAATTTTTCTCTACTGTAAGTGATATGTGTCTTGTCTCACAATATGACAAACAGGGAAATATGTGCTAGATGGTAATATATGTACAATCTATATCATATTACTTGCCTTCCTGGGGAGGAAAAGAATATGGATTGCAAAAATGTCAGAAAATGAATATTAAAAATTATAATGTAATACATTTACATGTAAAAAATGAAAAAGATAAAGGAAACTACATTTTAATAAAAAGCACCATAGAAAATGAAGCTATGCACACATATATACATTACAGCAAATTTCTCTGAAAAATATCTCATTTCTCAATCATTTAAGGAACTGAGTGAAATTAATAAAAATAAGAGCCATTCTTAAATTGATAAATCGTCAAAAAATGCAAATAGACAGTTTTTAGAAGAAGAAATGGAAGCTTTCCTTTTAAATAAAAATCCTCTAAATCCTTTAAATCACATTAGATTAGAGAAAAGTAAACTAAAACAGTTCTGGAGAAAGCACCTCACACCTACTAGAAATGATAAATGAGATTTTTTGTCAGGCTGGCAGGGTAAGAAGGGAACTTGCCTCATCTCTTCCAAATTCTCCTACAAACCATTTAAAATAAAGGCTCTTACTGAAATCTGGAGCAGTGAAGCAGTTCTATCCAGAAGAGCTCAAAGCATCGCCCTGGGCAGGAAGCCTGCACCAGGGCAGGCAGCATCCCGGAGGGGAAGGGGGAGTCCCTGTCCCTGAAGCTGAGAAGCCTCAACCCAAAGCAAACAGGAGCAGGAAGGACAGTGTGGGGGTGAGCCAGGAGGCCTCCACAGTACAATGGCTTATAACAAGGCCCTTGGACTGTGCAGACAACAGCAATACTCCACTCTCAGGGAGAGCAACCAGTGAGGTTGCACTTCCGGGGGCAAACCAGCTAGAAGGTCCCACCTCCACAGCCACAGAGCCTGAACCCTGCACAAGAGGCCACACCTTCAAGGTAAACCAGCTGCAAAGTCCCACCTCCACAGCAGCAGAGCTTCAATCCTGCAGGAGCTACCAGCGATGCCACACCCCCCGAGGCAGGCAAGCCCCACCTCCACAGCAGCAGAGCTCCAATCCTATAGGAGCTACCAGCGATGCCACACCCCCCGAGGCAGGCAAGCCCCACCTCCACAGCAGCAGAGCTCCAGTCCTATAGGAGCTACCAGGGAGGCCACACCCCTCGAGGCAGGGTAGTAATAGGATCCCACCCCAACAGGGGCAAGCCCTCAACCTCACATAGATACCAGGAAAGCCCCACCACCTTCCAAGCAAGCCAGCAGGGAGCCCCTCCACTATACAACCAAGGAGTGAGGTCCTCCATAGTGCAAACCGGGAACTGAGGATCTCCACTAAATAAGCCAGCATTGAGGACTCCTAACTGACACAAGCCAGCAGGGAGACATTCAGCTGTGTAGGCAAAGGGCAAGGTTTCCAAACAGTGTGAGCAAGCTACAAGGTCCCCCATTGTGCAAGCCTGCAGGGAGGCCTCCCCTGCAAGTTCAGGTCTGAAGCAAGACCTCAAGGCTCCCACCAGCTAGAAGCCACACTACCATAAGAAGAAGCCTAGGACAGTGACTTCTCCAAACCAGAAACAATGCTCAGCTTTAGTATACAGTAAAAAGGTACATAATAAATTAAAAAGAAAAAATACCAAAAAAGAAAACAAAGCAAAAAAAAAAAAAAAAAAGAATTATCTAAAGTTAGGTGATTGGGAAGTTCCTGGCACAAACTTATAAGAGAACAATGTCCAAAAGGCTATAAGTGAAACCACAAAGAAAAATGTGAATTGGAGAAGGTACCCAAAAAAACTTCTGATAGAGATTAAAAAAAAAACTTTAAAAATCAAATAAAAAAAGAAAAATTTGGAAAAGAAATCAGAATAATTTAAGAAAATGATGAAATAAGGGTCAATAGCATGGTAAAGGAAGCACAAAAATTAGTAAAAGATATACCAAAATTCACCAAAACAAAATTTCTTAAAAAGTAGAACTGTTGAAACAGAAAAAGGGTTACAAAAGTACATTTAAGAAAATAATTCTGTAAAAATTACAATTGGCAAATGAAAGCTAATGATTCCATGAAACATTAAGAAGCAATGAAACAAAATCAAATGGATGAAAAAATAGAAGAAAATGTAAAATTTTTCATTAGGAAAACAACTGATTGAAAAAATAGATTGAGGAGAGATCATTTAAGACACATTGGACTACCTGAAAGCCATGATCTGGAAAGCATATTTCAAGAAATCATCAATCAAAGAAAGTTGCCCTGTTATCCTAGAATCAGAGAACAAATAGAAATTGAAGGAACTCACTGATCATCTCTAGAAAGGTACTCTCAAAAGAAAAATTGAAGGAATGCTATAGCCAAATTCCAGAGCTCCCAGGTTAAGGAGAAAATACTACAAGTATCCAGAAAGAAACAATTCTAATATAATGGAATCACAGTCAGAATAACACAAGATTTAGCTGCTTCTTCCTTAAAGGTTCAGAAATCCTGGAATATGTTATTTCAGAGGCCAAAAGAGATTATATTACAACCAAGCATTACATACACTGCAAAAATATGTATAATTCTTCAGAGAAAAAATGGAACATTTCTAATGAAAAGATCAGAACTATACATAGTTCTGATATTCATATTCATAGAAGAGAAACATAAGAAGGTAAACAGAAAAGAGAAATCTTAATGAATTCAGTAAAATTGAATTATTTATATTTTTACACAGGCAGATAAAACATAATTCTTAGGAACTTTATAAATATTAGGGCAATTAGAAGGAATATACATAGAAAGATGTGGGTGTGAATTAACTATAATAAAATTTTATTCAAAAAAAATTAAAATATGAGAAAGGGACTGCACTGAGAGAAGGGAGACATTGAGTAGAGTGAATTATTTTAAACAGAAGAGGTGTGGAATTACAATGTAGGGAAAGACAGAATTACAATGTGGGAATTGCAATGTAGGCAATGCCTGAACCTTACTGTCATCATATTTGGCTCAAAGAGGACATAACATTTTCTCTCTCCCTCTCCTATTGTTTCTCTGCTTCTGTGTCTGTGTCTGTCTCTCTGTCTCTCCATTTCTCTGTTTCTCTGTCTCTCAGTTACAGAGCTGGCAATTGCATTGCTGAGTCAAACACAGTTTTAAAGTTCTTTGAGCATAGTTCCAAATTGTTCTACATAATGGTTAGATCAGATTGCAATTTATACTTCATTTTGCACTTTGAGTTAATTGGTAAGATCAATGTTGCAAATATTATCAACAATGCAAGTACTTTAATACTCTGATCAATATGATGATCTGAAAAAATTAAAACGAATTAATGATGAAAAAATGCTCTCCATTTCCAGAGGAAGAACTGAAGAACTCAAAATGCAGAATGAAGTATAAGTTTATCATTTTATTTTTTTTTATTTTGAGAGGTAGGTAATAAGGAAATATTTTATGATTAATTTAATTGCCTTTTCTGTGGGTAGGGGAGGAATCAAGGCAAGAAGAAAGTTTGAAAATCAAAATGTGAAAGAAAAGAATATTAAAAACAAATTTATTTGAAAAAAGAATATAAATGTTAGAATTAAAGCTAGACTTGGAAAAGTGCAAAAGATATATAATGTGATAAGTGTAGAATAATGTGACAAAGAAGAATTAGAGTATATGTGCTAAAATATAAATTAAGTGCAGAATTATGGGAAATAAGTGAATACTTCAAACAGTGCATATTGTATATTAAAATAATTTTTAGGGTAAAGAAGTAAACATTTATTGAATAAATCCATACAGTTCTACAAAAAAATATTTATAGCAGCTCATTTTGTAGAGGCAAAGAACTGGAAACTGAAGAGATGTCCATCAATTGGGAAATGACTGAACAAGTTGTGGCCCCTGAGTATAATGGAATATTTTAATGCTATAAGAAATAACTAAAAAGATGGCACACAAAACCTGGAAAGACCTATATGAAGCAAGGTGAAGTGAACAGAACCAGAAGAATGTTCTACACAGTAACATTGTATGATGATCAAGTACAAATGATTTAACTAAAGTAATGCAAGGATCCAAGACAACTCCAAGGAATTCATGATAAAAAAAAAAAGGCTATTCACTACCACAGAAGGAAGAAATATTCTGAATGTAGATTAAAACATATCATTCTTCACTTTATTTCTCCATGAATTTTTCTCTTGTTTAAGTTATATGTATCTTGTTTCACAGCATGACGAATGTGTAAATATGTACTGTATGATGACATATGTACAGTCTATATCATGTTACCTGCCATCTTAGGGAGGAGGGATGGAAGGGAAAAAGAACAACATAAATTGAAATATATCAGAAAATAAGCATTAAGGAATTGTATTAAGTGACATGTAATCTGGAAAAAAATCAAATTAAATAAATAAAATCTATTCATTATTTTACTTTGTCAAAGTGAATGTGTATCTTTGAGGTTTAATAGAGTACTCTGTAGATAGTTAAGTGTTTTAAAATTCCTTTCTTTCATTAAGGCACTCATTATACCACCTTTGCATATGAATACAATTATGAAAGAAAATTGTTCTTGCATTGAATTATGCAAAAAAGTACAGGGATTCAAGGAATTTAATGATCTGCTTTATGCAGCTTAACTTTGGTACCCAGAAAGGAACAGCTGGCTGACAGTCCCTGTTTTCTGGAACTTTAACAGACAACAGGAGTCTCAGAATCCAAAGACTTAATGACAGAGAGGCATGAAAGCTGCCTGTGGAGAGGATCACAAATGTTTGGGGAATTTAACCTTAATTTATTTTGTTCTGAAGGAAACTAAGTAAATCTGAGCTTTCAGTGCCTAAAGAGTCGAGGTCCAAAAAAAAGTGAATGTAAATACATTCTTCAGGCATTTAAAAATCATAATTTCATTTATAGTTTATATTTATCATTTCCTAAATGCTTTAAGATTAAAATTGGGTAAAAAATGTGCAGGAATGGGGAGTGACAAGGGGGAATAGCATTTGATATTTTGAGAATCTGTACAATTTTGTTGCTATCTTGAAAATAACATCAAAAAAATTCTCATTGAAGATCCTTCTATTACTACCATTATTGTGGGTCCATGACTATTTTTCTTCACATTTATTGTGAATGATGAAGTTTTGAGAGATATATCTTAAGATACTTCTAAACAAACGTAGAAAGTTTAATAGAGGAGTCTACAGGCTAAAGCAAACACAATTATTTTCCGGTCATTTCCGCTCTCCATGATCATACCTCCATTGATCTTTCTGTATCCTCAAAATAAAAGGAATCCTAAATCAAAAAAGCCACTGAACTTAAAACATTTCCATCCCCAACCCCCTGAGATGAATTCTTTTTCTTGCATTAAAAATTTAAACATATCAACTTCACTAATACAAGACAGGGAAAAGCAACCACTTTATTTCATTTCTTTTTGAACAGTGTTATTAGCCTAGCAGATTTTGATGTTGAAATAGTGTCACTAGATTTTAACAAATCATTAAATAAAATCATGTTATTCTTGGATAAATATAAATATTGGGCATACATATTAGTAGTTAGATGGAATTACATAAATTGCTGGATTTGAGAGCAATCATTAACCAGTTGATCTCATCTTGGAAGTAGATCCCTAATAGACTGTTCTAAGATCTATCTTTTAACATATTTAGTATTGGGTTAAAAAAAGACATAAATAGTATACTTGTCAAATTTGTAGACAATATAAAACTGACATATTAGATCATAGTCCTCAGATGGCTTGAAATTAGTTCAGATAATGAATCCTTTGAAACAGTCATTTGTATTTGAATTTCCACTATTCAAAATTATAACTATGTAAAGATTTGGTCCTTTGTTCCAGCCAAATGGTAATATGAAGTGTAAATTAGGCTAAACTACCCCCACTGGAAAATTCATTAGTCTCTCTATTCAGGTATTCTGGGGTTACCTGGAAATGAAAGTACAGTCTCTAAAAATTGGAAAAACACATGGCTGAATTGATAAATCTATATAGGGCATAGTGCATTTGTTCTAGGCATTCATAATGCAGAGGCTTTGCCCCCAATCAGTGAATTCATAAGTATGCTTTACCCTTTTCTTTTCATCTTACTGCTTAGTGACAGAAAACCTTTTAATTGGATGCTGAACTGAAATTGAGTGTACATATAAAAAAACAAAATAATAAAATGTCTCTGTCCCTGGTGGCTTTTGAGTTAATTCTGTTTCCCTTATGTTTCAATGAAGTTAAAAACTCAATGATTTTAAGATTCCTTTCATCTTTAATCTATGGACCTTACTCTAGTACATATAGAATCTGGGCTCACTCTTCTAACTCATACTCACATTGGGAATTAAGGGAAGAAAACAAAAATTTATCAAACAACAATTAAAACTTAATTTTAAATGGGCTGAATAAGCCAACCTCTTAATTAGATTTGAATGTGTTATAATAGAAAAAAAAGTGCCAGATTAAATCATGGCTTTGCCATTTCCACTGTATGTGATCTGGCCATTTAATTTGATTCAGTGTTGTCTAGTGAACTTGGTCAAATCCCTAAATCACCTCAGCCTTTAGTGTTCTTCATCTAAATTGAGGGATTTCAATTAGAAGTTCAATAAGGTTATTTTTTTTCTTTTTTAAATATACAATCCCATTAATTACTTCAAAAAAGGAATTAGTTGTTAATGAAGCAACAGTGTATGATGCATTAATTAAAAGGGGTGAGAACTAACAAAATTAGTTTTCCTTATAGCTAGTCTCTTTTAAATAGAAATTAATTAATAGAAAAAAGAGAAAATTTTTATATGAGCTCTTCTATTTCCTATTTGCTCTTTGTAGTTTCTTTAGAGAAAACCTCATGTAATAAAGTTTAAGGAAATTGTTGGTTTTAAAATAACATAATACAAATCTATCATAAGATTTTTTATTTCTATTAACTTTAATAATGTGACTTCAAACACAGCAAAATGGAAGACCTGAAATATGTGTCATGTTGATACCAATGTTTTAGTGTATTAAAAAATTCACATAGTTTTATGTATGATTCATCAACAATGCAAAATGAAAAATAGGAATATGAATGCACTATTCATTCCTTCATAATACACCAAACACAAATAATTCCCTGTCATTTAATATTTAAACAATACAATAATTTAGAAATAGAATTCTCATAAAATTACAAAGATTGAGAATGTGGTTTTGAATTATTACTCTGAAAGAAAAAAAAGAATAGCATATCATTTTGAAACTGCAAAGCATTTTCAGAGAATAGCAAAGAGAAAATAACCTAGACATGACATAGTTGTAAAGACATCAAAGGAACTGTTGAGGAGGAGATTAAGGCAATGGACAAATCAAAATATGGAAAAATATGAGAATATATATCAGATAAATATCAATAACTATTGACTTGTATTCCTACTTACTCACCTGCATAAAAGATTTGTAAACATTTTAAACATATCTGCCATTATTTTTCTATCTACATATTTATCATCTATTAAGGGTTCTAAGATCTGGTATATAAAAGGGAACAAGATGACCTTCATAAATTATATTCTATACGTTAAGCATAATATAAGCAAGTGAAAAGTATAGAAATTCAAGATCCCATATGCTTATTGTACATTTTTTACATAAATGTGCTTAAATCAGGAAATGAAAGGCTTCCCTGAAGATTGCCTTCCAACAGTGCCTTGAATCCATACATCAAAATTACTTAAACTTCCTGGAAAGATAAAAAAAAAAACAACAAGAGAGGAATCTACTTCAATAACTTTCATCACTGCTATCAACAAGGCATAAAATCAAATAATATTTTTTGCAAAGGATTTTGCCATTGTCATAGAGAGATTCTTTGCAAAATCCAAGTTGAAATGGGATTCCCTAGGGATTATGAGGTCCTTAAAATTTTCCTTTTTAAAGCTGTCATTGTAATCTGTATCAAGCTCTTGATCAAATTGTGGAGCTTCCTAAAAGAGAATCAAAATCATTCAAGAGTACTTAGCCTAATCATCCAGAAAAGAAACATAGAAACATGTGAAAAACGTCTTTTGTTATGATTATGACAGGTAGTTAAGTGGACAATCTTTAGAACTCTCTCTCTTTCTCTCTCTCTCTCTCTCTCTCTCTCTCTCTCTCTCTCTCTCTCTCTCTCTCTCTCTCTGTCTCTTACTGAGTGAGTCTTAGAAGAATGTTATAAGAATGAGACAATCCACATATTCAACTGTTACCTTAGTGATGGCAGAAGAAAGTCTGGAAAGCTTCCCAATAGTTGTGCAAACTCCTGTGGTGAACCTGTGGGAAGAAAGAGGGGAAAACACACATACAAGATGGACAAACATGGATGGGAAGCAATCTGTCTTGTTCAAAGGAACACATATAAATGAGTTCAAAGGTTTATTTTAGTAGTTGAAAACAAAAAAAAAATAACATATTTCACATAGTTTGCAGAAATGATGGGAGATAGCATGGTATAATGACAAGAGCTAGCTTTGCAGTTAGCAAGACTAATGTTAAAGTGCTGACTATAGAAGTTTTGACTTGTACAGTATAGTTTCTTACTTTCATAGAACAGGTAATACTGATATATATATATATATATACATATATATATATATATGTATATATATATATATATTACACACCAGAAAGTTTTGGTGAGTCTGGTAACCTCGTGTCACCATCACCATCATCATTATTATCATAGCATTTATATAGTATTTTGAAGATTGCCAAGTACTTTACAGCTAATTCTTCATTTTTATCCTCAATAATCCAGGTATGGAGGCAATAGGTGCTATAGATAGCCTCTTCTGTAAAATGGAAACTAAGAAGAAAGGTTGAGTAGCTTGTCCATCGTTGCATAGTTGGCAAGTATCACTAGGATTATTTAAACACAGGAAATTCCGACTACAGCCCCATCTCTTTTTCACTATGCCACCCAGCAGCCTTTGTTGACAATATCATGTCATTCCAATATTAGAAAAAATATCTATGCCCTTTCCAATGGAATCCAATTGCCTCTAATAGTCCTCTTATAAGGGAAGGTATTTGATGAGAATCACTTAGAAAAGGGCATGCTTTAAGCACTATTATCAGAAAAGTAGTCAGCATCATGGTCATTTTTTATGACAAAAATAAAAGAGTATGAAACCTGCAGAGACCATTGCCAGTTAACATCTCCACAAGAGTTCCATGTTGCCTTCAAAGTCAATATGGAAGCATGACTAGTGATCTTGGGCAGAGGAGAAGGGATGGAGGTGGTGCTGCTCTTCTTCTCGTGACCTTTAGATTAGATGCCCACCATCAACAACTGCTTTATATTTATTATTGTAGGACGCTGGATGACAGCGACATTTATTGTTCTCTTAAAATGATTCTCACAAGGACTGGAGAGCAGATGCTGGACTAATGATCAGTAGGAAACTGGTGCTCCTAGAGCTTTGGGACTCAAGATGCTGAAAAATGACCATTAGAGTCTCAGAGGTCATGGTGGCTGAGGTGGTAATGGATGATGGCTTTCCTTTCGCATGCCAATGCTTATCTCTCCCTCTATCATAAATTCAAGCTACCTACAGAGAGTCATGAAGATGTGATCACATTAGCTAACTTCCTAAAAGTGAAGACCCTAAATGAAACACCCCCAAAATAATAATGGATTCCAATTTTACAATTCTTACATACCTAATTAATGGTTTGTTCTTTCTGAATTAATTAAAATAACAACTAAAATTATCTCAAACTGAAAATACTGGAGTTTGTACTTTTATTAAAAACTATAATAATTTGGTCTGAGATTGAGGTAAAAGTAAAAGGTTTTGAGCGCTGAAGGAATGTGGATGAGAAAGATAAACATCCTCAGTTTTCTCCATGAAAAGGAGGTATATTTTTATTATTTATTCTTTTGACCCCAATATTTCTCATTTTTCTTCCCCCTTTCTCTTAGTTATAATTCTTCCCTTGGCAATTTATCAGTCAATCAGCAAGCATTTCTTATTCATCTTCCTCAAAGCACTCTGCCAGGTTCTGTGGTTACCAAGATAAAAATGAAATAAGATTTTCCTTATAGAAAGGAGGAGACAGACAGACAGAGAGGTAGGTAGGTAGGTAGGTAGATAGATAGATAGATAGATAGATAGATAGATAGATAGATAGATAGATAGATAGATAGATAGATAGATGCAAATAATACAAAATAATATAATATATGCATACAAATTATTTCTGTATATATAGAGACAAAAGATATCTTGGATAGAAAGTCACTAACTGCTGAGGGGGCTGGAGTAAAGCTTCTTATAGGAAGTGATTTTTTTCTTTTGAGTTTTGAAGGAAGCCAGAGATTCTAAGAGGCAGAAATGAATTTAGAGAGTATTCCAAGGATGAGTGACTAGAGCAGAAGAATGAGAATGCCTGAACAACAAAAACAAACTTTTCTGCAGACATATGGGAGAATTATCAATACTAGTCATTATCTCACCCTCTCTACATCTGTGGGTTCCTCTAATATGCTATTAGCTAACAAAATGTATTTATATGTTTTATAATTTGTAAAGCTTTGTCCTTAAAATAACCTTTTGAAGTAGAGAATGAACACATTGTCCCATTTTTTTAGAAGTAGAAGAGAGATGGAAAAAAGTTATATTCCTTTCTTCTTTTTTGAGATCTTTTGCACACAATAACTAATAAATTAATATGGAAAATGTTTTACATGATTGCACACATGAAATCTATCAGATTTCTTATTGTCTCAAGGAGGAAAGGAAAAATGAGAAGGAATGAAGGAGGATAGGAGGGAGGGAGAAAATTTGCAACTCAAAATTTAAAAAAATGAATGTTAAAAGTTGTTACTACATATAATTTGGGGAAATTATATATTATTTTTAAAAGACATTTCGTTCAAATAATTCACTTAGCATATATATGAAATAAGACTTTAACAGTAGCAAAGTCCAGTACTCATTCTATTATAATGTTGACTGATTATATTTCAAACTTTCAAATCATGTAATTACATTAGTTTCTATTGAAATAATGAAAAAATGAAGTCTATATGTAAACATTATACATTCACAGAATCAGTGCTCCAATTTATGTAATGTGTGTATTTTCCCCAAGGACTACAAAATGCTTTATTGTAGTACAAATATAATTACTGTGTTCACAGTATTAGGAAAATAATTTTAAATAAATGAAAGGAAAAGATATGTTCTTAAACTAAAAGTTAAAAATAGAACCAAAATGACATATGCACCAATTTCAGAATTATTTTGATTTTATTCTAAATATATATTCTACATGAAAATGCATATGTATTAATTTAAAAATAAAAAATTTTAATTCCAAATTCTCTACACCCACAGAGAAGGCAAGCAATACAATATCAATAAACTCAAAGATTCAAGCTTTGAAATAAGAATTTGCTTTTTTGAAAAAAAATTGCTAATGAAAACTGGAAAATAGTTTGGAAGAAACTAGATATGGTACCAACATAATATCTCACCACAATAAGTTCAAAATGGGTGCCTGATTTAGACATAAAGAATGATACCAAATCAAATTACTGGATGATGGAAATTTTTACCTCTTAGAACTATGCTTAAGGAAAGAATTTATGCCTAAACAGGAAATAGAAAGGAATTTGGGAAGGAAAATGGGTTATTTGGATTATATAAAATAAGAAAGACATTGCAAAATAAATAAACAAAACAATGCAACAAGATGAGAAGAAAAGCAGGAAACTGGGGGCAAAATGATGCTATTTTTTCTCATAAAGGTCTAATTTCTCAAATATATAGGGAAATAAATCAAATTTGTAAAAATTGAGTCACTTCTCAATTGATAAATTATTAAAGATTTGCGCAGTTTTTAGATTCAGAATTCTAAATTATCTATAGTTATATGAAAAATTCTCAAAGTCAGTACTGATTAGAGAAATGCAAATTAAAGAAACTCAGAGTTAACCAGCTCACACCTATAAGACAGGCTAATGTGACAGAAAAAGAAAATGAAATATGGAGGTGATGTAGAAAAATAAGGACACTGGACACTAATGTAGTGGAGTTATGACCTGATCCATCTATTTTAGAGAACAGGAGAGAAAGCCAGAACTGCTTGTGAGCAAAATGGTTGCCAGAAAGCACCTGCTGCACCAAGCGCCAGCAAAAGGTCCCTGCAATCTCCTTCTGGCTAGTTGTCCAAAATCCTTACCATCTCCGGACTGAGAGCTCTCAAGACTTTTGGTTCTGCCATAGTCCCTTCCAAGCTCTACCACTTATGTTCTGCTCCAGGACTACACACACCTTGCTATTACAAACCTTTGCTAGAGAATTCCCTAAGTTGTCCTAAGCAGGTAAAAATGTTTCCCTCTGACCCTTTTTAGGGCTCTGTTGCTCCAAAATTTTAATTTAGTGTGTTATTTTAAAGTTATCCAGAAGAGAATGTTGGCAGAGTTCAGTTGGGTACCAGCCTGTACTCTTCCGTCTTGGCTCTGCCCAAGTGTATTATTTTTAATTATTCTAATCAATCAATTTAACAAATGACTCAGTTTCTTTACTTCACTTCATCATGTCTCTTACTCTTTTTCTGAAATAGAAGGGTAAGGAAATGTACTTAGGAGTGGAAAGCCATTTCATTTTTTATGCAAGATAAAATTACTAAGTAGACAGCAAAATACATAAGGAAGAAAAAGTCATATTTCAGCTGCTGGAAAACAGGCAAAGTTTTCAAGTTTGGTTACTCAGAAGACAATTCCTGGCAACTGTGATTAAATGAATTCATAAGATAATTAAGTTATAGATAATAATTTATTAAACTATTTTAATGATATTGGTATTTGTGATTATTTCTCTGGTCAAGAGTGAAATATATAAGTATTAATAAATAACTAATTTCAAGGGTCAAAGAAGAATTGGAGCATTATAGAAGACATAAAAATTATCCAGATGATTGAATCATAATAGTGTACAAACAGTAATGTGATGTGTAAGATTTATTGATTGGGGAAAGTTTTAGGGATTTTTTATTTCTTTCATAGTTATAAAATGAGGTTTTACATGTGATACAATTTAATGATCAGTTGCAAAACATTAATATGCAAGCATGTTTTTAAATCTCAAAGACTCTTCACTACAATACAAAGGCAAAAGAAAAATAACTTAATAAAATGTATACCAGGTTATGAATCATCTTGGTACATAGCATGTGTGAAAGAAAATAAAATGGTCACATTGGAAGTCTTTAGAGATTTCCTATCAAGGATCATTATGCAAATAAGAATTAAATAATTTTAAAAATATTTATGGAAGATGACAACATACTTCTTCATTTCTTTTTAAAAGAAATTAGTTATCATTCATTGTGATCAGATGACAATAATAATAACAGAATGCTGACATTAAACATTAGTAATTCATTTAATCAGAGAAAACTGATTCTTTATGCAGTAAACTAAATAAGTGTTCTGAAATATGAATGCGTTTTACACAATTTCTCATGTCTTCATACTCATGACTTGCAAACTGAAAGTTCAATTTTAAAATGACAAATTACAGTTAAAATAATGATATATAAATATAATATAATATATATGAACATATATAATATAAATATAATATAATTATTTGAGAAAATTTGGTTTGAAATGATGATAAAAATAAATAAGTAAATGTTAACAGCCAATTTCACTTTGAGATTATTTATTAAAATCAAGTACTTATGGTCTGAATATGTCACACTGTCTGTTACTGACATAAAATGACTACACAAGTAAAATCAATTAACAGCTGACTAACTATATTCTGGGACACCTGGAAATTGCAGTAAATACAGTGTGTGGCCTAGAAGATCTGAGTTCAAATTTGATCTCAGACTCCACTTGCTAGCTTTGTGTCCTTAGAATAGTCATTTAGTCTTGTTTGTCTCACTTTCTTCATCTGTAAAATGAGCTAGAGAAGGAAATGGAAAACTACTCCAGTATCTTTGCCAAGAAGATCTAGAACAGGCCCATGAAGCGTCAGACATGAATGAAATGACTGACAGCAACAACAATCTACATGCTAAATTATATTTAAAGGTATTTCTCCCAGCTGAATTATCATTGTGTAGTCCTATGTGCAAATCCAGTGGGTATAAGGTTTTAAACATCTGTTTCTGGAAGATCAGAGAGGAAATTCTGATTTGTAACAAAGAAAGTCTTTAGGAACTTCTAAAGGAAACAGAAGTCATGCAAAAGTGATGAAATTAATTGCATTCAAGAACATCACAAAAATGAAACTTTGTTTTAAATTATATATAGTATCAATAATGGAGAATAAAAACCATCAATGCTAGAATTGTGGCAAAATGAAAATTTTTAGTTTTAACATTGATAGTTATAATGATCATCAGGGATCAGATCTAATTTTATTCTGACACAAAAGAGCTTATCATACCAGCAAAACTCTCACTTTGTTGGTGGCTACCCATTAATCACAAACATCAGTTCATCTTCTTAGGATTCACTGCTACTTTTGTTTATCTCTCCGTATGTTGAAAATTATAAAACCAGATGGATCAAATAGGTAATTTTAATACTCTGACCTTAAATTATACTTAAGCAATAACTTCACAGACCTCCCCTAAACCACACACCTATACCAAAAGACTTGATTTGTTTAGCTAGTGTCTTGGTGATTCAATTAAAATTACATTTTTCTTTGTTAATGACTTTCAAACTGATACTAATCAGAAAATTCTCTGCTAATGAAAAGGGCAACAGGAGAGAAACAGCATGTATAGTTGTGCAATTAATTGCTTTCTCTCAACAGAGTATGTCATATTTTGTCATAAAATAACAATTTTATAGGAACTATAAAGGAAGAACATGACTCAAAGAGACCAGAGGATTTGTCATTGAAAGAGTATATGCCTCATAACAGATAATGGACTCTAAAATAATGTTATTCTTTCAACCATAAAAAATGCCTAAATAACTCATTTATTATAGTTTTGGATGGTACATCTACAACTTTTTTTACATTTTATTTTTATTAGAAACTACATCTCTATTTTAAGAAGTATTTACCCCCTTCATGCTGTGACTCCCAAATAAAAGAACCAGAAAAAAGGTGATATAGTTTGCTTTCTATTACATATTATTCAGATGTAAAATGGGTAAGTATAAAAGTAATCTGTGAATCTTAAGGAAAACCTGATTTTAATACCTAATTTCTCTGAAAAACATCCTAGCAAGAAAGTTTGAAAGGCAACATTTAAACACAGTCTAAGTGTAAATAGTTGCAGAAAAAATAAAATTTGAAATTGAAATGGGAATAAGATTTTAAATGATGTAATCTCCAAAGAGAACCAGAAGTCAAAGTCTAATATCTTCATATTGCTCTAGATAATGAAACATTAAACTGAGGATAATAAGATTTCTTTCTACAGGATAGTCTGCAGCATAGTTAAACTCATGAATGAAGAGATGAAATGTTTTATATAGGCAAAAGGTAATGTTTCAAGGGTCTTTTTTTTTACCAGATTACACATTGGTACAATTTTAAATAGTTGTTTTCTGACTTTTTTATCTATGTTCTTTCCCACTCTACCATCCCTCCCCCTTCCCCATCATAGCTTGTAATATGATATAGATTATACACATGTTTTATATAATCCATATTTCCATGTTCATTATGTTGTGAAAGAAGACATAGATCACTTACAGTAGAGAAAAAGTCATAGAGGAAATAAAGTGAAGAATTACATACTCCAATCTGCATTCAGACTTCATCAGTTCTTTCCTATAGCAGTGCATAGCCTTTTTCATCAGTGGTACCTTGAGTTTTACTGGATCTGTGCCCTGCTGATAATGGTTAAATCATTCACACAGTTGATCATGATACTTTATAGATATTATTGTGTATAATGTTCTCCTGGTTCTGCTCACTTCATTTGACATTACTTTGTATAAGTCCAAGTTTTTTTTTTTCATGATCATCTTTCTAGTTTGTCAATTCTCATGCCACAATAATATCCTATTACAATTAGTTTGATATCATAATTGCTATACCTGCTTTTTAAATTTTGGTCAAACCATACTAGGTTTTTAGATTCTATTCCAGCCCATTATCTTTACTCTATATATGTCTCCATGCTATAATTGTGTTTCTTGTAGACAGCATATTGACAGCATAATCTGCTTTGCTATTGTCTTCCATTTTATGGATGTATTCATTCCATTTACATTCAGTTATGATAACTAGCAATATGTATTATATTATATATAGCAATCCCTCCATTATATTTCCCCTTCTTCTTCTCATTTTAGCTTTTCCTGTTCAAAAATATTTTTGTTTCTGATTATAATGTTTCTGAGTACATCCTCTCTTTTGTTCTTCCTCCCTTTTCTTGTTTACCCCCTTTCTTACTTCTCTATAGGGTAAGATGGGTAAGATGGGTTTACAAAACTATGTGTGTATGGCATTCCCACTTTAGATCAATTCTGATACTTTCCTCATCTGTAAAATGATCTGAAGAAGGAAAAGGAAAGTTACCCCAATATCTTTACCAAGAAAACACCCCAAAAGGGGTCACAACGTGTTGAACACAATTGAAAATAAGTAAAAAATAAATAACAAAATCAGGAACTGCTATCTCAAAGGGGAATTCTAAATCAAGATATGGTTTAATGTTCTGATCTTGATTCATCATGGCTGAACAAATGATAGAGCCCTGGAATACTAATAACCATCAATAACACATAGGTAGAATGTTAAAATTCTTTTTCTGTGCTTATAGACTTAGCTAAACTATCTCCCTAATAATAAAATTACTAAGAATTAACTTAGTGAATGGGAAAATGATTCTTTTGTTCTTATGCGAAGAATGGCATGGAACAGCTCATAACTATCTCTTTCCAAGAATCAAATTAAAATATTGAGCAAGATTATATTTCTTTTCTATATTTACTTTATGATGATGCTTAGTTTAGCAAGGTGAAATTTTTGAGTTCTGAAAAAGGGAAATGAGCCCTGAATCTTGGACAGTAATTTGAGACCATTGCTGGGTAGGTAAAAGGATGAAGGAAGAGAGGGTTAGGTACTTAATATGTCATTTGATCATCGCAACAATCCTATGAGAGAGAACCTT
>NC_058135.1:152738807-152834679 GCF_016433145.1 Gracilinanus agilis
AGACAGAGAGAGACAGAGAGGGACAGAGAGACAGAGAGAGAGAGAGAGAGAGAGAGAGAGAGAGATCTGTTCCTAACACTCCATATTTCATTGTTTCTCTGTCAAGGATATAGATGGTATATTTCAGCACTGATTCTCTGGAATTACACATAGTCATTTTATTGATCTTTTTGCTTCCCACACTTCCCCCCACTTTAGTGTAATAGGATATGAGAGATTGTAAAGATAATTTTTTTTAAAAATCCTTACCTTCCACTTTGGAATTAATACTGTGAATTAGTTCCAAGGCAGAAGAGTGGTAAGGACTCTCAATCCACTGAGCCTGTTTGGTTTTTTTTTAAAGACATTTTTAAAATGTGTATGTTGCATACCTGTTCAGATAAAATCTCTGTATTGATAGTTTTACTTGATTGTTTTATGATAGATGACTTTTCAAAAAATGGGAATAATCTAAATGTTTACATTATAAAAATGAAGCAACAAAACATTAAATTTGGCACGTAAGCAAAAAAGGCTTTTAATACATGGTCCCCTACCCTTTTCTTCTCTATTCCTATACATTACCAAATGTAATGCATAGAAATAGCTGTTATTCTCTTTCACTACAAGTTTCAAAATAATAGGTGAAGAAACACATTCATACACACATGATATTAAACAAGTTGCCTATAAGAAACAAATCTTGCTTAATTACAAATTTAAGTGTATTTTATATATTTTCCAAAAACTGAATTTTGAGTGTTTTTAAGATCCTAAATGATATATCTTTCCGATTAAATGGCAAATAGGATGCTATAAGAAATAATGTGCTTTTACATGCAAAGCTTTTGATTTGAGTAGTGCCTACATCTCTAATTTAGTAGAACTGACACAATGAAAAATAATTACACTTGTAAAGTGAACATTTGGAGACAAGTGATAAATGTGCTTGGGAATATCATCAATCTGATTTGTATGATGAGCATTTCCATTTAAAATTATGTTTCCATTCAAATATAAGGAGATTAAAAAGAAATAATTCATTGTCCTTAAAACAATCTACACATATTTAAATTTACAATCTGTTTCCTTGTAGGACATGGATTTCTGACTCTGTCATTCAGTTTTCTTGAAAAACAAAAATGACAATATTAATTAAAATTTAAAATTGTATTAACTTACTCATTCAAGCTATGAAATATTCATTGTGACAGATCAAATAAATATTACAATTTTAATTACCAATTTCTCACTATATCAGTAAAAAACATTGAACTTAATTGTTTTTCTGGGAAGTAAATTAATACTCTTTAGTATTCTACTAGCTTCCATTAGGGACAACTTTGAATTGTTGTATTTCCCCTACTAATTTTTTATTACAATTATAGATTAACAAGTTTCTTTTCTTTTTATTTTTTGCCACTTTCATTGTCCTAACCATATGTCTTTGAATCATATATGTTTTCCTTTCTCTCCTATGGAGGGGATAAAAAAAGGAATTTTCAGGTTAAATATGATTTTTCTCTATTTTCTTTTAGATAAAATACGTAGCCTACTGGATAATAAGAATGAATCTAAAGAAATTTTATGTTCTTCTTTCCTACTTTTTTCCATGACTTACTCCTAAAGTTTAATGATGTTAACTTTTAATTATTCTTACCCCACCAAGTTCCCTATTATCAGAAAATAATATAATTAGAGGTATGATTTAAAAACAACCTGTATATTGTATAAATGTTATGAAGCAGAAAGTACACTGTTACAATGTGTCTCTAAGATTATTTTCTTTAGTAAGTTAATTATTAATGTCTGATATAATTCTAGCCATGCGAATGGGAAGGAAACAGAATAATTTGCCCCTCCTAGACCAAATCAGTGGGATGAGGCAGATATCTCAAGTAGGTTCTAGATTGAGTTGGCAGCTTCCTATTATGAAGTGGGAATTGTATGAATCATATGGACTGGAATAAGGAGATTAGACTTATTTTTCCTGGCAAAGCTTCCTGTGTAGTAAGGTATTATCTCTGAATGTTATGAGCCATTAAAAAAAGAATTTGTGTGTTTATGGTCAAGTTAATAGTGTGCCTCACAACAGATTATGTTCTTAGCAATTCAATTTATGTTAATGTGGTAAATTTAGTACTCAACTCACTGACCCTACAGTATACCTATTGATTCTTCTCAAATAACCCTTTCTCAAAAAAAGAAAAAAAAGGTGTTTATATATATATGCAAACATCTATATTTATGTATATTAGTATGTATAAACATTTACAGAAACACATATAATTTTGGAGCTACATCTTTTCAGGAATATTATGCTTAAAGTTTATAAGATTTCGCAAGTACTGGACCCCAAAAGATTCAGTTGTGTATCAGACTGAAAAGCTGGTACAAATCGAGAATTCATTTTCTTCTAGCATACTACAATTTAATAATATCTACCAATCTCTATTTTTCTGAGTTTCTCCTTCTTTCACAGTTACCACAAAATCCAAAAGAAGAAGACTTAATTGATTGAAATTTAATTTAGAGCCAGAGAATCTAAGTTTGAACCCTGGCTTTGTTGCTTACTAACCCTATGTTACTTTGGACAAGATCTACAGTGAGCAGCAAATTTCATTACACAAAATAGGCTTCTTGTTTGCTGAATAGAATTGTATTCATTTCCCTGATCCTTAATTTCTTCATCCTTAGGACAACTCAGTTACAATAGATTACTAGTAATATCTCTCTCAGTTTTCCAACCTAAAATCATAAAACTGGTTCCAGTATGTACATGGCAACGTGGTACCCTTATCAATCACCAGAATGGTTTTTGATTCTTAACCAAGTAACTTCAATTAAACACATTGAATACAAAGTTTGACTAATTTACATTAATGTTTAGGGCATTAATATTTGTTTTCATATTACTGTGTTTTCCTCATTTCTTGTTCCATAAGCTATTTTTTTCTAGTAGATGTATGTACCCTTTCACAGTGCTGGAACAATGTAAATTCTCACATTGTCATGTTTAATAGAATGGAATTCAGAGAGATTGAAAAAAATGAAAAAAAATCTACATTTTGAGACTAATGATAAATGTTTAATTATTCACAAGTCAGCATAAACTACAGACACTTTTGAAGTGGCAATTTGACTTAGAAATAATGAATCTATAAGTAGAAACTTAAAATGCATTTCCTGATAGGAGATGTGCGAGTAACTACAGCCACTGCAGTTGATGGCTATCATATAACAGAAGTAAGCCCCTAAATAGGAATTAATGAATAAAATACTTTTAATTATTTAACAAGGATTAGAATGTGTGTTCTCCAGTTGTATCCATATATAAAAGTGGTTCCTGCTAAAATTATAGAAAGGGAGAGAAAAAAAAGATGGTAGTTTTTCCCTCCTACAATCAACAACATTTCAATATATTCATCAATAAATCACCTGATTGAAAACTTGAGGTTTAATGTTGTATACTTACTTGTCATTGGTATCAGATGACTCAAATTGTATATTAAAGGATATATCCTAAGAGAAAAATACTAGCACTCTATCTTATTTTCATATATATATATATACATATATATATATCTGCTTCATTAATTACACTCTTCTTTTTATTCTTAATAGATATTTTGCAGATGATGTTTTCTATTTTCACATAGAATAGAGCAAATGAAAAAGTAATTTAAATTCAATTCATCTAAGGCACTTCCAAAGTTATAATCTAGGTAGCAATTTTTGCATCTTAAAGTTAAAGACAAAAATATGCATTCAAAAGTTAATATAAAGATAACGAATTCAAGGTGTTTTCTGATTATATATTGTCCTTTTTTTAATCCTTATGTTTTCCTTATCATCTTTCATTGCTCAGGTCTGACATATTTGGAACCTAGCATTAATAGGGAACTTATTTTAAAGCTCTTCTATTTCTATAATATTGTTTTACTAATAAGTAATAATTGATGGATAACCACATTCAAAAGCTCCAATGAGAAAACCACTATTACCTAATTCCAACACAAAATTCTAATGTAATAAAATATTCAATCTGACCTATAATTCAGAATGAATAAAAAGTCATCCATCTTATAACAAATGCTTTTCAAAAATTTATTTTTTTACATAAGGTCACATGTATAATATTTGGAGAAATGAGAAATATCAGATAGATCCTTTCCTTCTTTGTCCATTTTACTTTTTTTTGCTCTATAAGAGTGTCTTTGCATTTAAGATAATAATAATGATAATTCATATCTCCTTTCCTTCTTCTACCACATAAAACCAGCTTCTTGTATTGCTTATTAGTCCAATCTTTTCTTACTTTAAATTTTGTTAATCTACTTTTTTTTGGATGGTTGCAATGTTTTTTCTTGACCTGGGAATTCTATGATTTGGCTGTAATCGTTCTGGGATATTTTATTTTGGGATCTCTTTCCAGAAATAATTGGTATATTTTTTTCATTTTTTATTTTTCATTCTTTTTCCAGGATATCAGGACAGATTTCCCTGATAAATTCTTGCAATATGGTGTTTAGGCTTTTTTAATGGCTTTTAGGTATTCCAGTTTTTCTTAGATAATATCTCCTAGATCATCTATTTTCCAGGACATTTGTTTATCCAGTGATATATTTCAGATTTTCTTCTATTTTTTACCATTTTTTTTAAATTTTGTTTTATTGTTTCCTGATTTCTTATGGATCCATTAGCTTCCATTTGGCCAACTCTAATTTCTTTATGAATTATTTTCTTCCTTAAGCTTTTTTACTGCCTTTTCCATTTGGCCAAATCTACTCCTTAAGGAGTTTTTTCATCAGTGTTTTTGAGCCTACTTCTCCATTTGGATCAGTATAGTAGTCTTTAGAGAGGTGTTTTCTTCAGTGTTTTGGCTACCATTTACATTTAACCCATTCTTATTTTTATGGAGGTATTTTCTTCATTGATTTTCCCCCAAAACTGTTAACTATCTCTGGTCCTTCTCTTATCTGATTTTTAAAACTTCTTTTCAAGTTTTCCAGTAGTTCTTTTGAGGCCTGACACCCTTTTACCCTTACCTTTGAGGCTTCACGTATTTCTTTTTGACATTGTTGCCACCTTCTGAGTTTGTGTTCTGAAATTCCCTATTACTAAAGTAACTTTCTAAGGTCAAATTTTTCATTTTTCTTTTGCTTATTTCATTAGTTTTTATTTTTTCTCATTATCATGTTTATACATTGAAGTTCTGCTTTGCTCCTGGTGTAGAGAATTACACATTATGCATTTGTTGGGGTTGGGAGGCAGCCTGTTTGGCCTGCTATGAGGATGCTTATAGCTGTTTTAGCCAGCTGGATCCTGTTCTCCCTTTGGCTAGTTCCCATGATGTCTTTAGGGGAAGGCTTATTCCTGTCCTGTGGTATATTTTACCTAATCTATGCTTGACAGACTTGTCCAATTGGTACCTTTCCCTAGGGCTGTATTCTATAGTTTGATGCTACCTGTATCACTCCTGGGTTACACTTTATGAATTGGTCCCACTGATACCTTTTTCTGTACTATTTTCAGTGGGCTGGTCTCTTTTGTACCTTTCCCCAAAAAATGTTCATTGAGTTAATCTTGCCTGCACCCTTTCTTGTGCTGCTTATGGTGGGCTAGTCCCTGCTTTACTCATTCCCCAATATTTCTCCTTCTAGGCCACTCAAATTTCTCATCCTTGTGATCTGGTTCCTCCTTATTTTCTTAATTTTGAGGAATTTTTTTCGTGTGTGTGTGTGTGTGTGTGTGTGTGTGTGTGTGGTGTGTTCATAGATGGATTTGTTTCATAAATGGAGAGTTCATTAGCCCACCACCTTAGTTTCTAGATTTGCTAACATAAAGTTTTAAATGTTGGGAATTGCCTTGGAAAGCTTCTTTAAAGAATTATATAATTTCAGATCTATCTGTAGTAATGTGGAAAAAGCAAAAGCTCTAAATGACCATTGATTAAAGAAATGCACATTAAAATAACTCTGAAGTACTATCTCATCCCTATTAGAAATAATAGATGCTGGAGAGAGTGAGGGAGAAATAGACACACTAATTAATTACTAGTGGAGTGGTCAACTGATCCAACCATTCTAGAAAAAAATTGAAACTACATCCAAAGGGCTTTTAAAATTACACATATTCTTTAACTCAGCAATATAACTACTAGTCCTTTTCCCCCAAATAAATCAAAGAAAAAGGAAAAGGATATATAGTTACAATATTTTTAAGAGGAGCTCTTTTTGTGTTTGCAAAAATTGGAAATTGAGGGGATGTTTATCAGTGTAGAAATGATTGAATAAGTTGTGGCATATGACTGATAAAGTACTATTGTGCTATAAGAAATGGAAAGGGGCATAGCTTCAGAAAAGAATTCTAAGACCTATATGAATGTGAAATGAAAAGACCTTTAACAGAATTGGTGAAGATATGGCACATATGTCCTGCTGTGCCCAAGGAGGCCACTCTGTTCCCCCTTTCCACCAGCCTGGTGACAATGTTGACATGCCCTGTCCCTCTACCCAGTAGCCTCAGGTGAGCATGTCCTCCCTCTGCTGTCTGGGGTAATGCAGGGTACTCATAGGCAGCTTGAAGATGCAGTTTGGGCAAATAATCTCTAAAAAGTTTGCCAATGCTTACCTTACCTATAAGATCATTGTGCATAGTAACAACAATGTAATAATGATGACCAGTAAAAGATTTGGCTACTCTGATCAATATAATAATCCAAGGTAATTCCAAAAGTTTCATGGTAATTCTAAAGCATTCATGATGAAAAAAATGCTATTTATCTCTAGAGAGAACTGTTTAATTCTGAGTATAAATTGAAATACATTTTCTTACTCTATTTTTCTTGCTTTCTTTAAAATATGGGTCAGATGGAAATATGTTTTGCATGATTTCACATATATAATTATATTATTTTGATTTCCTTCTCAGTGACTTTGGGTGGGGTGAAAGGGAGGGAGTAAATACTTAACTCAAAACTTGAAAAGAAGACTGCTAACGGTAAAATAAAATAATAAATTAAAATGTGAACAAAAATAGAATCATGTAATTTGGGAGCATAAAGGGACTTCAGTTCATTTCTACTTTAAACTCATCATTTGGCATGTTATGAAAGAGAGATCCCTAAAGATAAACTGACTCGTGCATTTTTATAGTAATTTGTCATCAATGTTAGAATTAAATCTGTATTTTTATATTCAGTACTATCTCTTTTCATTATATCTTACTGCTTCTTATTCTTTCTTACTGGTTCAAATATGCAACTTATAAGTAGGATTTTCTATTCTTGATCCTTCTTTGTAATCAACACCCAAACAAAAGAAGAATATTATCTGTTTTATCAGCATGCCCAAAACTTTTGTTTTTGTTTACTTTGGTGTTTATGCTGAAATGTCTTTCCTTTTTTATACCTGCTAAAGTCATATGCCTCCCTTAACATCTAATTCTAATGCTTTCTCTTCCACGAAACACCGTGCCTCCTCTCCCAGGAGTCTTCTATGATTTCTAATAGCATTTTGTTTTGTACTTTTCTCTAACATTTATCCTGTAACATATATTTTTAGAATCATATCTTTCATAAAGAACCCCCTTAAATATTGGAAAGACCCGGGTTCAGAATCCAACTCTTGATTGTCATAAACAAGCCATCTATCAGTGTTCTCAGGTAAATTTTTAAACATATAAGATGCAAAACAGGAACAATTATTGAGAAAGGCAGTCCCTGATTAAGAGTTCCTTAAACCAATGAAATCACAAATCTGATAGATACATTATATATTATAGTTGTATATCTTTCTATAGCATCCTTCTACATGAATGTAAGCTCCATTATGGCAGGGTCTGTGTCTTACCCAAATTTCACATTTGTCAAGAGGTAGTGAGATGGGCCACTTCTTTGGATAGTATCTTTGCTAAATATGAGCATATACCCTGAACCTGGACAAAGTTGACCTGGATCCTGGGAAAAAGCCAGGTATGTGGTACTGTAGAGTATACATATATTTGTTTTCACAACACAACTCTAGATTTTCCAAAAGTTCTTTTTCCAAAAAATCAAAATCACAGCATTTGCTAGGAACAATCTCAACTAGGAACTGGGAGTTACCAATGAACAAGAGAGTCAGGAGATAAAAACTTTATTTTCTAGAATCCTATATACCTTTTAGAGTCACATTTGTGATGGGGTAGAAAAGCTTTGTGTTTGAGTACAAGTTTTTGATTTAATTATCTGTTGTAAGTCCATTAGCCAGACACTTAACCTCACAGTTTTCTTATCTCATAGATTTACTTTTCTTATCTGTAAAATGATGCATATGTATGTATAAAATAACTTATAACCCTGAAAGCTTGCTTTGTAAATGTAGGTTATTATTATTTCTAAACTTACTGTGTGAATCTCCATTGAGGGAGAAGGGGATCATCTCTATTATCTACTTAACATTCCAAAGAAGAGTGGATATTGTTGGATCTTCTTTATATTCCTCTCAGAGGAGAGAATAACAATTTCACACTAAGAAAGTTGGCAGGATTATAGGCTCAGAAGCTCCATTTAGAGGATGTAGCCAATGCCAGAGTCTTTGGACAGTAATCAGAGTCCCAGTATAAAAAAGAGATTTATAATGTTTATTCATGATAACCAATCTATAGTTTACTAAAATAGTCTCTTACTCCTTTCTATCTTTATTATATTTGCATTACTTATCCATTGGAAAATCACTTTCTAGCCTTCTACTATCTTTCAAACAAACAATTCACGTTTATATTTCTAAGTGGTAAGGATGAAGGGAACCATAGTTTGCACAAGGAATAAATGAAAAACTTAAAAGTTATTTATTTTAGCAACAAGAAAAAGTATTTAATTTAAAATATAAAAATATGTTTTAAAGTGAGTAGCAAGTGCTATATTGGATTATAGTGTTTATTATAGGAAATAATGAGCCACAGTACAGATGTTTGCTTTTTTTTCTGAATTTAGAGTAAGAAGGTAAAGTCTCCCTATACTCAACTCTGACATATTACCTGTGTGGCCATTGATAAGTAAATTAACTCTCCAGAGCTCTTGGTTCTACATTAATAGAGTAATAATAAAAGTAATATTTATATGGAATTTTAAGGTTTGCAGAGTTCCATGCATATATTAACCAATTTGATTTTCAGTACAGAACTGAGGTATATGTTATCCACCTTTTCACAGAAGAGGAAATAGCATCTAAGAATAGTTAAGTGGTTTGTCCAAGGTTGAATAGCTAGTAAGTGGCTGAGGATGAATTTGAATTTAGATTTTTCTGATGCCAGGTCTAAGGTACCATATCACCTAGATGCCTCTCATATATAGAGATGGACAGAAATAGATAAAGGTATAGCAATGAATAGATATGTGCATCTTATGCATCTATCTATTTATGTACATTTATGTGAATGTATATATATGTATAGTTCAAATGTATGCATATTTGAATGCATATATTAATATATATATGTAGGTGATCTGGGAGTCCCTTCTAGCTCTCAATTTATTATTCTAAGCTCTAAATGCTAATTACAAAAGACAAATAAGAATTATTCACCTGGGAAGCTTCATAATATTCTTGTGAAGAAGATAGAGAAATGTTGATTAGATGGCAAAAAAATAAGGTGGTTTCAAAACTGATTGACTTAAATTGAATGGAGGCTTCAATGTGGCAAATTGCTTTGAGTGAAGGACTCCAGATAGTAGTGGTTCTACTTAATATTTTCATAAGAAGACAGGGTAAATATGCTTTGCCTTTAACATGCTCACAATCTAATTGGGCAGGTGGACAATAGGCAAATAACAGAAAATAATTATGTACAAACAACATATATAGAGAATAAAGTATACATTAGTAGATGTTTAATGTTAGGGAAGGTGCTAATATTAAAGAAGTTTGAGAAAGGTTCCTTGTCATGTTAAAAGTAGAGTTTTAGCTGAGACTTGAAGAAAATCAGGGAAGTCAGCAGATGGAGGAAACTAGGAAGAGAAATTGAGGAGTTGAAGACAGTCAGTGAAAATATCCACAATTGAGTGGTGAATTGCCATTTTTAAGAAATAGCAATGAAGCCAGAATCACCTGATTATAAAGTATATGGAAGAAATAAAGGAAGGAAGGAAGGAAGGAAGGAAGGAAGGAAGGAAGGAAGGAAGGAAGGAAGGAAGGAAGGAAGGAAGGAAGGAAGGAAGGAAAATATTTGGAGTTGTGTTTTGGGTGAGTGGACTTTAAGTTCAGTAAGAGTAAAAAGTATGATGTGTCATTCAAAGAAAGTAATCATGAGCTGCATTAAGAAGGGGATAGCTTCTAGAAATAGTAAATTAATTGTCACAGTGGCATCTGCCCTAATCAGACCTGATGTGGAATTTATACTCATTTATGTGTGCTACAGTTAAAAGAGACATTGATAAGCCAGAAAGTGTGAGGTGGATGGTAAACAAGATCATGAAGGGAGATGAATCTGTAACAAATTAAAATCACTTGAAAGAAATAGCCATTTTTATCCTATAGAAGAGCAGACTCCAGTAGGATGTACATGATACTGTCTTCATTTATTTGAAGGCCTGTCATGTGGAGGAGAGGTTAGATGAGATTATCTTGACCCCAGAAGTTTGGGGTGAGCAATGGGAAGAAGTTTCAGAGGCAATTTTAAGCTTGATGAGAGGGAAAACTTCCTAACAATAAGAGCTGTCACAAGGGAAATGGACTTCCTTGAGAGATGAGTTCTCTTTCCTTGGAAATCTAGAAGAGGCTGTATGGGCAATTTAAAGGCATGTATTGCTTGGGATTTCTTTATGTCTAAATTGAAATAGATAACCTTTGAAGTCAACTTATCAAATTCTGAGATGTTTTAAAGAAGCAGAAACAGCTTTTTGATGGAAGAGATTTTTAGAGAAATTACCAATTTTAAGTGTATGGAAGAATAACATTATTGAGTAGAAATTAATTTACATTAAGGAAAGCTGTGAGAAAAATCTTTGTGTGCTGTAAAGCCCTATGTAAATGTGAGTGGTTATTATTTTATTAATGATGATGATGGATATGGTGCTGCTTATCAGCATCAATAAAGCTCACTAGAAGAGAAGGTCAGAAAATCAGCTCAGCAATCAGCTCTGATACTCATTGATGTGTCATCATAGGCAGATCACAACTTTCCTGAACTTTGTTTCTTTATTTGTAAAATATTGCCACTACTTATTTCATGAATGTATGAAGAATACCCAGCATTAAATTTCTATCCACTAAATTAATTTTTCAGTTTTTGGATTACATTAAAAAGGAGGAAATTCAAGCCTTTATTTGAATTACTCCTTTGAGAGGAATGCTTTATCTTGACATTTCACAGTGAAGAAGATTTGGAAGTCTTGCTCCAGACACAAATTGGCTGTGACTCTGGGCAATTGATTTGATATCTTAGTGGCCCAAGGCAACTCTCTTACTGTTACAAGTTGCAGAACAGATGTGATACGCCTTTGTAGAGGGTGGTTCTCACTGGAGGCTTACAATATGGTTGAAATTAGAGGACAATTCTAAAACAAAGCTAAAAACAAAACAAAAGAGATGAGGTTAGATCTTAAAAAGGTATATAACAAGTGAAACTCTACAGGAGAGTTCCAAAAAGCTTCTTCAATCATCTTCTTTGATCAGAGAGATAATATAAATGAATAGGAAATCTTTTTTTCCTCTGTCCCATGTTTAACATGGATATATAAATAGATAAACCAGGGGGAAAAAACAATTCTTTGGTGATGATAACTCTAGCAAGTACAAAGTGAGATATAATATATGTGTGTATTAGTATGTCTACACACACAGAAACATATTTAATTATAGAGTTTTGAGTCCCATAGTTCCAAAAGATGATGGAGATCATTGATTCTGACCTTTGCCATGATAAGACATCATCTGAAAAGTGTGATACAGGACAGAGGATTGCAATATTTTTAATACTGGAAAATATAATCTGGCAATAAAATCTTTTTTAACATTTTGCATAGTCTCATTTGAATTAGTATATTGGAGACAGCTAATGGAAAATAGATAGAGCACTGTGCCTGGAGTCAGTGAGATGTGAGTTCAAATTCTAACTCAGGCATTATAACTCAAATTCTAACTAGATTATTAGTTGTGTGACTCTGGACAAGTTATTTAACCTCTGCTGTCTCAGTTTCCTCAAATGAAAATCAGGATAACAATAGCACTTAACACTCAGGGTTACTGTGAGGATAAAATGAGGTAATAATTGTAAAGTATTTGGCACAGTGCCTGTCACATAGTAAGATAGAAATGTAAGATATTATTAATTCATGCAAATATCTTTTGTTGGACTATTTTAAATTACTAAATTTACTCCCATATAGATTTTAACCAAAATTCATGTGTTGCTTTTAATAAAACTCTATGATCTTAGTTTTAATAGTTGTACCACCATATAAATCTTAACTACTTTTTTCAATTCATGTACTGCATCATCTGGAACTGGCTCCCCTGCTGCAAGCAGCATGAGAACTACAGATTTTAAATTGGTTCTTAATTTGAAGACCTTTGAGTTTTGAGACCATAGAAAGGCACTTTCAAATTTCATGACATTTCTGCTGAAGCACCAGGTCAGATGGACTTATTTTTCATCACAAATGAAAAAGTCTTCATTCATCATCTCATGATTAATTTGGACACTTGTCCCCAAAGAGTGTCTGGAGAGCAAGACAGATGCAAATCCCATGAAGCTTGTTCATCTAGCAGACTTTATTCACAGGCATAAGCACCCTGCCATACTTTAAAAAAAATATCTTTCTTAGAAACTCTTAAAATTCAGATATAAACCATAGAACAAAAACTATTTTTTTAAGAAATTTCTCCTAACACATTTCATGGATTGTGTTCCAATTGCTTTAGGAAAAATACAATTAGTGTTGCAGAAATTAATTATTTTGGGGTTATAATTAGAGATTTCTGTGATATAGAAGTTCCACAACCTATATCTACCTATCATTCCTTGACCCTAATTTATTACCTAATTTTGTATCTAAAATTATACATTTTAATTGTGGGAAAGCAAATGCCTTTTTCCCTTAATACTAGCAATGGTAGGAAAAACCTGATTTCTCAGAAGTTGTTCTTAGTTTGAGGATGTTTAAGTTTTGAGATGTTAAACACTGGGAAGAATACCAAATGACGAATTTAAACCAAAAAAACACCACCAAATCTTAGATTACAAGACTACTACATGAAAGTCAGAGTGTTTGGCACTTGAGATAAAAGAAAAAATAAGAGAGGGACCTTGATTTTAAAGCAGTTACTACTTATTATTGAAGACTGGGTAGAAATCTAAATAACTACAATATGAATTTTAATTATTATAATGATAGTGAATGATGTAAAGAATGGAAAGCAATCCTTGGAGTTAAGGATGCATTAGTTGAATTTCAGCATGTATGTGACTATCAAACACTGACAACTTCTGAAAGCTTTAGGCAAAATTGAATGACTATTAATTATAGAAAATTGGTTTTCTAGGTTAGCCAAGACTTTTCATATTTGAACTCTCTAGACCAGGGGTCGGCAACCTTTTTGGCCGTGAGAGCTATAAATGCCACATTTTTAAAAATGTAATTTCGTGAGAGCCGTACAGTGCTCACAGTGCGCGCTCTTGTAACAACACCTAAAAAAAATTGACTTTATGGCTCCTGCAGAAAGAGCCATACATTGCGGACCCTTGGGCTAGACAGAAGAATAACAGATCTTTATCATCCCCCACTCCTGGTTTGGGTTATTTCAGAAGTCTTTTTGAACAAGATGAGAACTAATTGGGGGTTTGAAGAAAAGAAAGGATTTCAACAGGTAAGGATAGAAGTAGTGGTAATAGGAAAAAAAATAGAGATATTCTGGACTTGCTGAAAGAACAAATAAGAAAGAAATATAATAAGTTATAGTTTGGAAAAATAGTGGGAAAAAGTTGGCAGAAGTGAATAGTACATGAAAATGTGTAGTGTGATATTAGGTGGGAAAGATAAATTAGAACGATGTTGTTTTATTTAACCTCAAAGCTTCAGGTTATTTACTGATCCTTGTCTGTAATTTGCAGAATACTGAAAAACATTAGTGGATGAACTTTCCTCAGTGGGCAGTCAATATTCCTTTTGTAGGAAAAAGATTTCTAATAGTCTCAGCCAAATAAGCAAGTTGTTATGAGGAACTCTAAGAAAGACAAGTACGCAGATCAGAATTAATGATATGCTTATATCAGTCGTACCAGACTTTTGAGAAAGCCTGATATACCAAATAGCAGGGAATATAGATTATCTCTTAGGGTTTCTAGATTAAATTAGATCATGCAAATAAAAGAAAAATAATAAAACATAGGATCATAAATTTAGAGGTAGAAGGAAACTTGGGAATCTGAATTTTATAGATGAGGAAGCTGAGGGCCAGAGTACAGTTTCATCACACAAGAGATATTTCTAAACTTAGTGTTTTTTCTGAGTATTCCATTCTTGCATTAGCAACTACGGGTTAAATATTTTCCAGTAGATGTGGCCTTCTTGAGTAATGAGTGACTATTCATTATTGTCTTTATTTTCATATTAGGTCTAAAAAATGCAGATGAAAAATAGCATGAGAAAAAAAAGTTTTTAAAAGTGTTCTCTGGTGGAGAATAGCATTTTTAATCATGGGTTCATTGAAATTTGCCTTGGATAAGTCTTGATCAGATTAGCTAAGTCTTTCACTGTTAATCATCCTTCCAATATTGCTGTTGCTCTATACAATGTGCTACTGATTCTTCTCATTTTTCTTTGGATGAGTTCATATAAATTTTCCCATGTTTTTCTGAAAGCATGCTGTTTATCATAATAATATTCCATTGCCATCATATACTATAATATGTTCATCCATTCCCAAATTAATGAGCATCAGTTTCCAGTTCTTTCCTGCCACAAAATGAAATGCTATAAATATATTTGTACAAGTAGGTCATTTCCCATTTTTTATCTCTTTGGGATATAGACCCAGTAGTAGTATTACAGGATGAAAGGGTATGTTCAATTTTATAGCCCTTTGGTCATAGTTCCACATGGCCCTACATAATGGTTGGATGAGTTCACAACTCCACCAACAATGGATTAGTGTCCTGATTTTGCTATATCCCCTCCAACATTTGTCACTTTTCTTCACTATCATATTGGCCAATCTGATAGGTGTGTGAGATGGTACCTCAGCATTGTTTTAACTTGTATTTCTCTAATAAAAAGTGATTCATGACTTTTTTCATATAATTATTGATGCCCGTGATTTATTCATCTGAAAATTACTTGTTCCTATGCTTTGATCATTTGTCAATTGGAGAATAATTTCTATTCTTATAACTTTGACTACATTTTCTATAAATTTGAGGAATTAGACCTCTATCAGAGAAAGACTATTTACAACTTTATAAGACTTTGGGAATAATTCTAAGTTGTTCCACAGAGTACTTAGACCAATTCACAACTCCACCAACAGTTTATTAGTGTACCAATTTTCCCTTTGTTGCCCCCAGTTTCTCATTTTTTATTTCCTGTTATATTAGGCAATCTGATATATGTGAAGTTATATCTTAGAGTTGTTTTAATTTGCATTTATCTAATCTGTAAGTGATTTAGAACATTTTTATAAATTAATGATAATATTGATTTCTTCTTCTGAAAATTGACTGTATCCTTTTCTATTTATTAATTGGAGAATGGCTATTATTTTTTAAGTTGGCTGAAAACTCTATATATTTTAGAAATTAGGTTTTATTAGAGAATCTTTCTTTAATTTTCCCCTAATTTTTCCTGGTTTCCTTCTAATTTTGGCTGCATTTGCTTTGTTTCTGTAATTGCTTTTAAATTTCATATAATCAAGATGATTTTTTTTACTTCCCATGATGCACTCTATCTCCCATTTGGTCATTAACTCCTTCCTTATCATAGAACTAATATATATTTTTTTCGATGCTCTCCTAATTTACTTTCATCTTCCATTATGTCTAAGTCATTTATTCATTTTAATCTTACTCTGGTATAAGATGTGAGATGCTCAGTTTCTGCATATCTGCTATACTGTTTTCAAAGTAATGTTTGTCAAATCATGTTTACTTACTCTCAAAGCTTGAACCTTTCAGTCTATTAAATAGTATGGCCACATAATAGTGTATATTGTGTAAAGAATATGTTCCAGATTATTTTTAAAATTACTTCTTTGTGATATAGTTTGAAATCTGGTATTATAAGATGCCTTTCTTTACATTTTTCCATTGATTCTCTTAACATTATTAATTTTTGGTTATTCCAGATAAAGTTTGTTATTTTTTTTCTAACTATGAAATAGTTCTTTGGTTATTTGATTGGTATGGCACTGAATAAGCAATTAATTTAGTCAAAATTGCCATTTTCTTATATTGGCTCAGCCTACCCAAGAACAAATAATATTTTCCCAGTCATTTAGCTCCTTCTTTACATATGGGAAAAGGTTTTTTTGTTGTTGTTGTTAATATATTCATATAATTCCTTGAGTTTGTCTTTGGTAGTATACTCCCAAGTATTTTATATTCTATGCAGTTATATTCAGTGGACTTTATCTTTCTAGCTCTTGCTTCTGAGTTTTTTAGTAGTCTATAGAAATGCTGATAAAATGTGCTTTTTTCCTACAATTTTTGTTGAAGTGGTAAATAATTTCAGCTAGTTTTTTAGTTGATTCTGTAGGATTCTTTAAGTATACCATCACATCAAGCTGGAAAGAGATAATTTAGTTTTATTTCCTTATTCCCTCTTTTTATTCCTTCAGTTTCTTTTTTCTTGTCTCATTGCTATAGCAGCATTTCTATGGCAATGTGATTCTGGGGAATAAAGAAACTCAGAGAGAGAACTAATTCTGGAGGAAGGATGAGTTAAGGTTTGGACCTAAAATTATAGATTTAAAGGTGAAAATTTTAGTCAGTCATCATATGACAAGAGATCAGGGTCATAGATTTGAAATGAGAAAGGGGCTTTAGTTATCTTTGAGTCCAATACTCCCATATTGTAGTAGAGGTAATTGAGGTCCAAAATGATTTAGTGACTTGCCTAAATTCACAAAGATAGTAAGCATCTAAGATGAGAATTGAAGTCAGATATTCATGACTCTAAGTCCAGCATCCTATCAGCTACGCCATGCTGCTTCTTGTGCCAATTTGGAAAAGAACTCAATGTGAATATAGCCAAGAGAAAGTGGAAAAACAGGACTAACAATCAGGAAAAAATTCATAGATACACATGTATATTTGATTAAACATTTACATAATCATGATATTTTTATGGCCTTAGGTTGGATAAGGAATAGAATAGATAGTGAAAGAGAAGTCAGAAGTCCAGCTCCTGAGTCTTATAATATGCTCCAAGAGAATGGATGGAGGAAAAGAAGGTAAGTGGTCATCAGAAGTATTACTTATTATAAGTTCAATGTGTATTTCTCATAGAGAAAATATATAATGTAATAACATAAAAAGTAATACTAAATAACCTGGATCAAATCTAGAAAATTATGAAAATTCTAAATTACCAAATGAACTGCCCAATATTCTGGGATCTAACAAGAAAATGATCTTTCCCAATAATGTTTACCTTGCAATTTCTCCATACGTGATAATTCTAGAAAGATTTTTTCTGTATCTCACCTAAACATGGTCTCTTTTAAGCCATGAATCAGTTAAAAAAAAAAAAAAAACAGATGTCCTAGCAGATGGTAGTAAACAATGCATTTTTTGATGACTGATTAACAACTTTTGCCAAATGTCAGTAGACATAATGAAATCTATTCTATATTTGATCTGATCATGCAGAATTTAAAATTCAGTGATAAGAAAGGGTTGTATTTTAGTTTTGCTTAGTGTTGCTCATCTGCCTGAGTAGCATGAAATAGTAGGAGCTTAGTTTAAACTTAGCTCCACTTTCACATTGTCATCTTTTAACTAAGTGTGTCTATCTTTTTTCTCTGAATTTTGAAAAAGCAATATAAATCTTTAATCAATTTTGTCATGTCTTGATTCTCTGCAAAACAGAATGAAAGATATACAGAATAGAGGAAGTAAAATCTGTCCAGCATAAGGTGAAATTTATGGCAGCAATTTTACAGAAGGGTCCCTATGATGCCATAAACTGTGAGAAGGAAGCATGAAGAGTTTATTAAAGCCATAAGAATACTGAGATGAGATTACAGTCTTTATAGGGCTCTACACTTTATATTGGATAATTCATGCTTCCCACCGAAGAAAACAGTAGATTGACTTTGATTTCACATGTTCCTCTCCCTTTAAATTTCAAAACATAACCTTATGAAGATGAAAGCAGTTGTGGAAGCTTCCACCAGCTTCCCAATTCAGAGTTTATCTCTCCCTAATGGCAAAATTGTAGAATTATCAAGGAACACATCTGCATGTCTAGCAATTGTCAAAGGATTGAGACATAAGTGAGCAATGAGACACGGTTGAAATATCCATTTTACTAAAACTGTTTTTGATATCTCTTAAGTATCAGGAAATTGTAGCAATGCCTTAAGTGACATTATCGGTTATGTAGGTTTTTTTAATTGTTTTTTTTTCTTTTGTCTCCCCCTTCCCCAACTCCGACTTTATCCTTCACTAACTTCGCTAGAAACATCAAATAAGTGCCCAGAGCTAAGAAATAACCATATTACTTTTAGAGAAACCAGTTGATACACAAATGATCAATCTAGTTTGTCATTTATGTTGCAATAAAGTCATTTCCCATTTAAATTGTGATGCTTAGTTTTGGATGAGAAAAATATAGCCAATTTCTAATTAAACTTTGAATGGTATTGAAATGTTTCAATTTGAAGAAAATATCATATGAACCAAAAAAAAAAAAAGAATGCAACTCCCATTTTCTATTTGTACCACAGGCTATGGGTGTCAGAGATACTAGGTTGTACACCATTTCCAGTGTTTTCCTCCATTATAGCTTATATTTGGGTAAAAACAAAGAATAACCATCCATGTACAAAACTAGTTCCCTGAAATAATATGGAGTTTGGAAAGGAGAAAAAAGAGAAAAACTCTTTCAAGAGTTGAAGATCATAATGTCATTAACTACATTTTTATTGTCCATACATTCTACCAGGGTCATATATGTAGATAAAATCACATGTGGAACAAAGGTAGGAAGGGGAATAATTGGTTCTCCAGATATGAAAAATAATTCAAACTCTAACCCAAGAAAATTACAAAGTTATTTATCATTACAATTTTTATAACTGATGAATCTGGAAATGATTGTCACTGTAAAGGTCTTGGCCTGATACATTTAAATAATCCATTATTTCCATGGAAATCTTACTATGTGGTACATATCTAAAAGTGGTCTTTGAAATTATTGAAAAACATGGAAAAAAACTTAATACCTCTAATTTGCATAACAATGATACATACATAAGAATGGATAAAAATTATATTAATCAACCAATCCTGATATATTTGTTGTAATGAAAAGTTGTTAATTTTTTATTTATTAATTGCTAAATTATAATACCTTAATTATACTTGGCATCCTCTCTAGAATCAATCCTGTTTTATCACAACAGAGATGGGTGAAAGCCTACAGCAATACTAACTGTGCATGTTACACATTCATATCTTTTTTCACTTGGGTTCTCATTGCAGCAATATAGTCCTTTAAAAATTTCCCTAATTGATTCCCTGTTTTATTCCACATAAAACTATTCCAGTATTTTCATTTCCTCCAATGGAAATATACTGATGTTACAAAGGACTATATGGAATCTGCTTATTTCAAACCCAAGATGACTATAGTATCCTAGGGCTAACAGCCAAGCTAGGAATCAGCTGATAGAAGAATTCAGCTAACTCTGCCCAAATGAAGCCCTGTGAATTCGATAATGACTTTGTTCTGACTGCAGATTTGATCACAAAACTGAAGGAATATAAAACTCTTCCTTAAACTGACACAGGATACAATCAACTAAGACTCTGAGGCAGGTTGTATTCTTAAAGATGATTTAATAATCTAATGGATCTAGGGAAAGGAGCGGGGTAATGGCTGGGAGAGTGGGAATTGGAAATCCCTAAATATCTCTAGATGACTATATTATTGATGTCTTCACTTATATATTGCTGATCACAGTTCTTGATTGTTAACAGCCTGGCTGAGGCCGGACAGACCACAGCCCAGAGTCAAGGTTATCCTGCTGAATGATAGATATTTTGATGGTCTTCTTGATAATTGTAATTCAGGAAACTGGGATTGATGAAACACAGCTGAAGCTGGTTGCTGGTTGATGAATGAATAGAGCATAAATTATGCCTACCCAAACCACCCTTTACCCAAAATATCTCACAACTGAGACCCAGATGTGTTCAAATCCCTTCCTTTTATACCTGAGCCTAACTGATTTTGGCTCCTGCCAAGCTCCTGCCAAGCTCAGTCCATTCTACATTCTAAGCAGGTAACTGTCCATCATCTTGACTTCAACATGGCTGTCATATATTTTCTTACAAATAGTAGTAGTAGTAGCAGTAGCAGTAGTATTAGTTGTTGTTGTACTTGTTCTTGTTCTTATTCTTGTAGTTTCCCATCTTTCAACTTTAGACATTGCCCCTTTACTGAAAAAAAAAAAAGTGGTCATTCAATTTGAGCTACTTCTTCCCTTGATATCTTTATCTGAAAACTTTTAAAAGTTGCCCATGATACCCTCCTTTCACTTCATGTCTAACAATTAAATGGCTCTTCTTGCAAAATGTAGTGTGAATATGTATATATGTGTATATACATATATATATATGTGTGTGTGTGTGTGTGTGTGTGTGTGTGCATAATTCCTTACATCTCCAGGAATTTGTAACTGCAATTATCATCCACTTCTCTCTTAAATCTTGAACCACTCCATTTTAACTGATTTCTTTTCTACTCCTTTCCCAAACAGGTCCAAGTCACCCGTATCCTTAAGATAATATTTTTCTAGAAACTACTATTACCATGAGATATCATTCTTCCTTTTCTTTGTCAAACTTCTTTTAAAAAGATAACTGTGTTTATGGCCTCCATATCCTCTCTTCTTTCACATGCTCTTCAAATTCTGACTCTTACCCTAATCAATCATTCATTTGAAGCTGCTCTCTCCAAAGTTAATAATAATCTCCTAAATGCCAAATCTTTGGGTTTTTAAATCCTAATCTTTCTTGACCTGTCTGCTACATTAGATATTGTTAACATGCTCCTGCTCTGTTTTTGCTTTTTTTGGTGATACTTCTCTCATGGTTGGTCTTGTACCTGCCTGCCTGTTCCTTCTTAATCTCCTTTTCTTGGTTATCATATACGTGGTGGCCCCCAACCATATTATCTCCTACCCTAGTAAACTCCAGTGATTCCTAATGAACTTTAGCATCAAATGCAATATCTTGACTTTGTCATTCAAAAGTGACATTGGCTTCCTTGTTTTTCCATGAAAAAAGACATTCTCTCTCAACATTGGCCATTTTCTGGCTTTCTCTCATTATTAGAATATTTTTCCTTCTCATCATTGCCACCTGGTTTTCCTGGTTTCCTTCAAGTCCTAATTAAAATCCCATCATTGACAAGAAACTTTCCCAACTCCTCAATTCTAGTGCCTTAGGATTTTTAATTATTTTTTAAAATTTTCCTTTATGTAGCTTGCTTGCATTTATTTATTTGCTTGTTTTTCTGATTAGATTGTTAACTCCTTGAGTGCTGAGACTGTCTTTTGCCTCTTTTAAAAAGTGCAATATTTAGCACAGTGACTGGCACCTGGAAAAATACTTCTTGACTGACTGATCCTAATTGTGAGTGTTACCCAAGGTTCTTTCTAGAGATGACTTTTCTTCTCCCGTGTATCTTCTCTCTAAGCATAGCATCAGAAATCACAAGTTAAACAAAAACTTAAGGGCACATTATGCCCAGATTTACATATCCAGTCCCAGTCTCTTTCCTGAGTTTTTTTTTTCTAAATAACCATTTGCCTATACATTTCAAATCATATTCCTAAAAATTTGTTAAAGTTAATATCTTACCCCCCCCTGTATCCTAACCTCTTTTAAACCTACCAGTTTCTACTGAAGAACCACCTTCTTTCCATGGTCTCAGCATCATATTCTTGGCATTATCCCTTCTCAATATTTCTTATCTCACATATACAATTAGTTGCCAAATGCAGCTTACTTTTTTTAACACATGTTAATCTGACCCCTTCTTTCATTTATGTACCTACAGTCATAGTTTAGGCCCTCATTACTTCTCTCCTAATTAATCTCTTATAACTCAAGTGCCTCACCATTCCAATTCATCCTACCCATTACTATTGCTGTTGTTCTGTGGTTCAGTTAAGTCTAACTCTTTATGATTCCAAAGACCCAAAGATTGCAAAGAAGGGCATCCTAGGCCCTTCAATCATCCGCTTTCTCCCTAAGTCTGTCCATGTTCATTCTTAATGCTTCCATGACACTATCTATTCTTCTCATCTTTTGTCATCCCCTTTTCCTTTTGCCTTCTATACTTCCCACCATCAGGCACATTTCAAATTATTTTTCTCATTATGTGACCAAATTATTTAAGCTTCAATTTCAGTATTTTTACCTTTCACTCAATAGTCTGAATTAATTTAAATATTGACTGACTTGATCATCTCAATGTCTGAACAATTTTTTTAAGTCTTCTCCAGCACCACAATTTGAAAGCATCAATTCTGCCACACTCAGCTTTCCTTGTAGTCCAGCTTTTACAACCATAAATTGATAATGGGAAAACACTAGCAACAACATAGCTTTGACTATATGGACCATTGTTGGAAAGTTGATGTCTATAATTTCTAGTATGCTGTCCAGATTTCTTATAACTTTCCTTCTAAGGAGTGTCTTTTTAATTCAATGGCTGCTATTGCCTGCTGAAGGAATCTTTTAGTCTGAGAATATGAAACCTGACCCTATTTCCATTTTTCCTCTTTCTATTTGCCATGAAGTGATAGGACCAGTTGCCATGATCTTATTTTTTTGAATGTTGTTTCAAGCCATTTTTACACTTTCATTTTTCATTTTTATTGAGACTTCTTAATTTTTTACTTTCTTCTACTACTGGTATCATCTCCAAATATGAGACTGCAAATTATGACCTCTATTCATTCCTATATTTTTCTAATAAATTTTTGAACCATTCTATAATAGATATTTTCATGCCCCCCAAATCATCCATGGAATTTTTCATTTTACAAATTACTTTTGGTTCATTATTCTTTGTATCATGATAGTAATTAGAATAATTAGAAAAAAAGAGTTTTGTATTCTTTTGAGATTTTAATCATTCTGACTTCTTTTTTTAGAATCTGTTCTGGTGACTTACTTCTGTTCTAGACTGTGACTTTTTCTTTTTATATTTGTAGTGCTTCATCCTATTTTGATATTCTGAAACTCATTTTAGAGACATTTTCTTTGCTAGTGAATAGAAGTAGTCCTTCAAAGTTGACTCAACTTGCCCACTTTGGAGGAATATAATGTTTTCTGAGCTAGGTCTCTGAACTGAATAAATTCTTGAGGACCAGGATTGGCTTCAGCTGAGTTTTCCAATTAGTCTCTATATTTACCCATGCTAGAACTCTACTCTCTCCACTTCTTATTTTCTTTTTGGTGAGAAGAACTAACTTATGTCATTTCCTGCCCATCCCCCCATAAAAATAAACTGTAAACACAAATCTACAAGTTTATTTTTCTTCTTGCCATTGTCATGTCATGGAAAATGTGTGAAAAGTATTTGATAAAATATTTTTAGCATTCTCTGGCACTAATTAATAAAGAATTTCACATTTTGGGGACATTGTTTCTATATTTTTTCCATTTGATTACATTTATGCTATATCTGAAACATAATTCTATTGGAAAGTAAAGGATTCAAATGTTTGAATGAAGTCACTAATCAGTCATCTTGTTGGTCATGTGATCTCCTTCTGCGGAGGCAGATTTGAACCTAGATCTTTGTGCCTTTTTTACTATCCCAAATTACCTCTGAAGCAGCTGTACTAAATTATCTCTAAGATTTTCATGAAAGTTTAAAGCCTATTATCCTTCATAGGCTCAAGTAATCTCTAAAAGGGAGAATTAAAAAGCTGAAGATCCATCCAGTGCTCCATCATACCCAAATGCCAGTTAATATTCCTATAGTAACAATGAGAGTAAAGAGCACCAATTAAAGGAGTCATTTGTGGAAAGGAGAACAAAGTTTAAGAATCCCAGAAGTATAAGAAAAAGACAAGAAAAATATATTAATAATATATTGAAAGGGTTATCCACAGGGAGATATGTGATAAAAAATAAAATATTTCCATACCCGTGGGAGAACCCATAATCTAAAGAAACTCTGCCATTATAGATACATGGAAAATTTCTATCAGCCTCTCCAATTAGAGGATGGAAGACAGGATAATCCTAAAATCAAGGGATGTTATCAGGAATAGTAAAAAATATAGGTATTGGTCCATTGAAGAAAAAAACGAGGGAACAGTGTCCAGATATTCCATCTGGAAAATGGGAAATGAGAATTTTATACCAGCATCAGCAACACAGTGTGATTTAACCATGGTATTCTTAAAAGTGGGCTTTAATAATGCTGATGATGTGAGATGTTTGGAATGTGACATTATTCTTCTTTAAGTAAAATAAAGGAAGGTTCTCCCATAAAATCATTTGACTCATCATAATAGTCTTAAATACCTTGTTTTTCTTTTTTTTTTTGGAAGATAGGTGCATAAAACCTATATTTTTTGTTCATAGAATTTTTGATGATCTAAGCTTCTTGTGTGAAATATTTAGTTATTTTTTCCCAAACTTAAAAAAAAAATCCTGATAATACAAAATATAAGACCTATAGCAAGAGTCAGCAACATATGGCTCTCGAGCCATATCTGGCTCCACCTCCTGTCCCGCCAGTCCAGGCAGAGCCCCAGGATGTGCTCCAGGGGGGCCTTTAGCCCCCACCCATATTCCAGCGCCTTCTACCTCCATCCTCCTCCTTCCGGATGTGTTTATGGCTCTCACAGCCAAGAAGGTTGCCGACCCCTGACCTATAGTCTTATGGAGAATGTCAGGATATTACTAGTCTATAATCCCTCTTCTTTACAGAGAAATAGAATATTTTTATTTGTCACAAGTAAAACCAGTATAGATTGTAATATATTTTAAAATGAAAAAAATTGAAAAATGTTAAAACATTTCAAACATTAAAATTCATCCCATTAGCTAACTAGATTGTAGGCCAATGTCATGATTCATGCATCCCTGGTAAAATGATCCAAAAAAGACTATCTCTCTAATGATAACCAAATTATTTAAGTGATTTTGGCACACTGTACTATTTGATATTACTCACTAAATAATTTTTGCCACAATGCGTCATAATGGTTAAGCTTTATGTCAGTCTATAAACTGGAACTAGTAGAAAGTTAAAAAATGGTGGTTGTTTTGTTATTGTTGCTTTTAAAAATAATGAGCATATTCATCAATTGATTTATATTCTCTTTATGGTTTCTATTTGAGGAGATGATACTTGTCAGGTTTTCCTATAAATACAACATCAAATTTAAGAAAGACTCATAATTAGGGCATGTACACATCAACACACACATCAATTCTGACTATATTCTAAATCAAAAATGTTCTCACATCTCTAATCTTGAAAGGGGTAATATGTGTTCTCTAAAAATAGTCAGTTCACAGTTCATTGAAAATTAATTAGGTGCAATGATCCAGGACAATTCTGTGGGACTTATGAGAAAGAATGCTACCCACATCTAGAGAAAGAACTGTGGGAGCAGAAACACAGAAGAAAAACAATTGCTTGATCACATGGTTCAATGGGGATATGATTGGGGATGTAAACTCTAAACGATCACCCCAGTGCAAATATCAATAATATGGAAATAGGTCTTGATCAGTGACACATGTAAAACCCAGTGGAATTGTGTGTCGGATATGGGAGGGGAGGGAAAGAATATGAATCATGTAACCATGGAAAAATTGTCTTAATCAATAAAAAAGAAAATTAATTAGGCACATATTTTTGGACATACACAGTGTGAGAAATTGCTTCACCAAAATAAGTGTGCATATGCTTATAAAAGTAGAGCAGTGGATAGAGCTCAAGGTCTGGCATCAAGAAGACTTGAATTTAGTTCCATTTAACCAGGTGTGTGACCTTTAGCAAGTGACTTAATATATGCATGCTTTGGTTTCTTTAGCTGTAAAATGTGCCATTAGAACTTCTTACGTGAGAGAAGTTGGAAGAAAGAGCCAAACTCAGAGAGATGTGGAAGATTTCACATACATCTATGTGAGAGGTGTGACTACAGCACCCCATATTTGCTTTTATACTTAAATGGCTTTGGAATAGACCACAGAGAGGATGACCACCCCCAACTACTATTACACTAGGTACTGGAGATACAAGTACAAAGAATGCAAGAAAATTATATTCCAATGAGAGAGACAACAAACAGGTTATTTATATACATAGATGAGGCAGCTAAGTGGCTCAGTGGATTGAAAACTAAAAAAATACATACAATATGTGCATAAGTATGTACATTTGCATATCTATGACTACATGCACATATATCTTTAACATATGTACACTTGTCTCTCCCCTTAGCATTCACGTTTCTTATAACTGGGAAGAGAGAGAACATATACGTTAAATAATATGCAGACGTACATTTTCGTGCAAGAAACATATACATACTTATACCATATGCAACATGAATATAAAGCCATGAATATATTTGTATGTAATGTAATTGGTAGGAAGGGCACTAATATTTGGGTAAATTTAGAAAGGATACAGAGCAAAATAATAATTTTGGACTGTGTCTTAAAGAAAGAAAGGAACTTTTTGGAGTAGAGGTAAGGAGGGAACAAATTCTAGGAACGGGGAAAAACCAAAAAAATGACATGGAGTTAGGAGATGGAATGTTGTATATGAGAAAAAATGCAAAGGCCTGTATGGCTTAGCTGGCAGAGTATATTAGGGAAAGTGATGCCCAAAATGTTTAGGAAAAATAGAATGGAGCCACAGGGCTTATAAATATAAACAAAGGAATTTCCATTTCATTCTAACAGCAACAGGAGTCCACTATGGTGAGTAGGAGGGTAACATGGTCAGGTCATTACTTAAAGAAAATTACTTCGAAAGTATTGTGTACTGGAAAAATATTCTAAATCAACTAATTAAATACGATTTTTCAATAAAAAAAGAAAGTATTGTGTATAATGGACTAAAGTGAGAAGAGAATTGAGATAAAGAGAACAGCAAGTAGATTTTCGTAGTTATATACAGGAAAGATGATGAAGGCCTGAATTAGGAAGATGGCTTTATGGAGACAAAGGAGAGGTCAGATGTGGTAGATGTTGTGAAGATAAAAACAAGATATGACAACTAATTGAATATTTGGAGTTAGGGAGAATGAGGATTATAGGATGAGGCTGAGATTCTGAACCTGAGGGTCTAGAAGGATGTTGGTCCCTTTGGAAGAAATAAAAATGTTTGGAAGAGGGAAGAGTTTGGGAGGAATGTAATAAATTTAATTTAGGGCATACTGAATTTAAGATGTCTTTGGGGTAGCTTGTTAGAAATGTTCAATAGGGACCTGGGAAAATATATTTCTATGTAAATTATATACATATACATTGTTTATATATAAATATACACAAATCACATACACATATACATATATAAATTATATATACATATATATACATATATATAAATGAATCTTCCCCACTGAGATGATAATTAAGTCCATGAGAGGTCATGGTTTTATTAAGAGAGAGTGTAGAAGGAGAAAAGAGTCTAGGACAGAACCTTGGGGATCACGATGGTAAAAAGAAAAATAAACTGATGAGTAGTCAGTTGCTCATTCTCCTATATATCCAATAGTTTTTGTTTGTTTTGTTTTGTTTTTGTACATTTTGTGTTCAATGTTATTTTTGTTTTCCACTAATCTTAATTAGAACATCACTTATTTTATTTTCTATAGGTTCCACTGGTGTATTTAGTCCTGGTGTATTTTTGAAATTTCCAAATTGTTTCTTTATCTCTTGTTTTTATTTAGCTGAATTAAATTATTCCTTTAAATCTGTTGACATAATTATTATCACATTTCATTTATTCTTTTGTGTTCCTTCTATACTTTTCATGGATTGATATTTTTTATTGTAATAAAATTTTTATTGTAATAAATTTCATGTTCCCATTCATGGATAGGAATCACAGAGGCATCAGACCTAGAAAAACTGATCTAGATCCAATTTAGAACTATTGCTGTTTTTGAAATTTGCAGTTTTGAAAATTCTCTGGCAAGCATAGCAAGCAAGATCTTATCATTTAGATTAGCTATTAGTCTTGTTTCTGCTGCTGAGGATTCCATCATCTTCTAGAAGTTCATGTCTTTTGGCTCCAGGCCAAGGAAAATAGAACATAAAAGGAATTCCAAAGCCATGGAAAGGAAGGCTTGATGGAGAAGGAGTTAAAAAAAAACAAAAAAAAACAACCCTCCCTTAATGTTTTAGAGGAGTGAGAGATAAATGTAGCCATAGGATTTCCAAGGCTTTTTTTCAGAGCAGAACAAGCAGTAAGGAATACTCTTTGGCTCAAGCCTGGTACCAGGAAGAAAGAAGAGAAGGACCTGGGTTAATAGTCACTGATATGGCAGGGTACATGTAGGTTTTAAGATTTGTGAGCAGTCTTAAGAAAGTTGCTAGATTTTTGGAAGAGACTACTCAGGCTCCTTCTAGGAATTATGGGCAATTCTAGGCCTTAATGTAATGATCACTTTTGGGACAGGTGATGTAAGGAAAAATCTCAGCAATTTGAGGTCTATCTTTGAACATATACAAGGAAATTGGTGATGATGGATAGTCCCTTTTAGAGAAATGAATCAGGTGCGGATGTATCAGAGACAGGGTCAAGGTCAACTACAATACTGTAAAACAATATTTTTTTCAAATTAAAAAAACTGTTAGAATGAACAATATTTCCCTTCACCAAAAGATTTTTCCATTTTACCTCCTTTTCTAAGTTTTTTATTATTTTCTTTTGTTGAAACTGAGAAAAAGATGGACACTATTTTCAATAACATTGTAGGGACTTTTTACAGAAAGTCTAAAAATTACTTTTTTAAAAAAACTCAGATCACTGCCATTTCTTATTTTCTTGATCTCTCCTTGTAATTTTTGGAATCTCTCCTTAGAAATTTTAAGCATTTATCAGAAAACAATTATTTATCAATGATTCTGAATTGGAAGTTCCTCCAGAATGTGTAATACACTATAAGACTTTTATTTTATTTTATTTTATATTCTGTATTCTAAAAGGCTCATGGTAAGGTTATAATTAGATTGTGGTTGCAAAATGGTATTAAATAAAAAGGGCAAGATATTCAGAACCTATAAAAATAGTCCTCCCTCTAGCATGCAATATTCAGTGATGCAGGAAATCATTACTTGAATATTCTGTTCTGATTTTAAGACTAGCTGCTGAAATACATGAACATAAGTAAAAATTGTACAGCAAAAGGGAAAAAATAAGGATAAGGACAATAGTTCTTTTCCTCCAAGGCTACAGAAATCATCAGAAGAATAATTTACTAATTATTCAAAGTGATTGGAAAATACAAAACCTAAAATAAATGTCAATAAATAATAGTACTGTCTTTGCCCACCAAATCCTATTCAAAACAATTGAGCCCCTAAAATATACTTCTCCATTTAGAGTCAGGACCATTAACTGGATGTAACATTAAAACTTCTAATCAGGTTTCCTTCAAGATAAATGATATTATTTATTTATTTTTTGGATTTATAGTGTCTTTCCAGCAGCTGTTAAAAATGAATAACCATGAAGTGACTTATTATATTATCAGTTTTATTTATTTGACCACCACTTTTCCATCAGGCACTTCCCATTTTTTTAGGTCAAATTCTTCATTCTTACAGAAAACTATGTGTGTCTGAGTATCTGTATTTTGGCCTCTTTCTCTCCCTCTCCTTTTCACACCTCCACTCTCTGTCCTCACTTCCCCCAACACCTGCTCCAATAGTTCCTACAAAGTCCTTGAAATTCTCATTTCCTTTTCTTTCATAATATTTTATATTTAAAACAGTGCAGATGATAGTATCGTGATAGAAAGTAGGGTGAGAATTGGGATGTTTGCCAAGGAACTGATGGAATCACAGAAAGCCATTTAAAATAACTGAACCCTAACTGATGACTTCAGTTAGGATGAAAACCAATCTAGATCAATTTTGTATGATCCAATCAATTAATCATCAGCTAGTCATAAAAACTAAATCAATCTTTCAGACCTAACAAAGAACTCAACTTCAGAGCCTTCAATAGGTAAAGGAGGGAGAGAAGCAAGTATAAATGCTAAGGCAATGCTTAAGTCCATTAGGTATGTTGTGAAACATTCTAGGGTCTGAGGCTCTATGAATAACTTCTTCCTGGACTGCAATCTAATGAAATTTATTCTTGGCTATTCCTGAGTTTCAGACCTGCAACTCCATCTACTTATAGAACCTCTTTACCAGGGTATCCCTCTCATTTGTCATATTCTACATGTCCAAAACCTAGCTATTCATTCAGTTAAAGAGCATATAAGTATTGTTTACCTTTGATGTTCAGCTAGGGATAAGAAGTGAAAAAAAAAAAAAGAAAAAAAAGTTTCTTGCTTTCAAGCAGTCTACACTCTCATGAGAGACAATATGCAAATAGGCAAAGAGTAGTGAAGATGTGAAATACCAAGACTGATGAGATCTTTCAAGATGCTGAAGCTATCACAATAATGAGTTTTTTAATGAGTAGTGGAGAAGTCAGTCAGGAATCCCAAGGTAGTGCAGTCAAGTAAGAAATAAGGTGTCATTTCCTATGATGAGAATATTCCTCCTTCTTATCTTCTACTCCTAACTTCCTTCAATTTCCAGATAAAATCCTACCTTCCAAGTTAAGTCTTTTCATGGTACAATGGTATGAACATGCAATTCTCAGATGAAGAAATTAAAACTATCTTTAGTTATATGGAAAATGTTCCAAATCACCTTTAATTAAAGAAATGCAAATTACAATAGCTGAGGTTCTACCTGACATATATCAGACTGGCTCACACACCAAAAAAAATTACAAATGTTGGAGAGGATATGGTAAAACTGGGACACTAGTACATTGATGTTGGAGCTGTGAACTGATCCTGAAGGGCCATAAGACTATACATATTTTTTAGCCTTGCAATAGTAAAACTTGGTCTGTGTCTCAAAAAGATCAAAGTTAGGGGAGCAGGACCTACATGAATAAAACTATTTATAGTTTAGTGGCAAAGAACTGGAACCTGAAAGAATGTCCAGTTGAGCAATGGTTGAACAAGTTGTGGTCTATGATTTTACTGGAATACTATTGTACTATATGAAATGATGAGCAAGATAATCACAAATAATAATAATAATATTAAAATCTGGAAAGACTTATATGAAGTGATACAAAGTGAAATAAGCAGAGCCAGGAGAAAGTTGTACACAGTGCTATATAGCATTAATATGTGATGATCAACTTCAAATGGCCTAACTATTGCTGGCAATGCAAGGATTCAAGATAACTCCAGAGGATTCATGATGAAAAAGGGTCTCCTTTACCATACAAGGAACTGATGGAGTCTCTTTAATATTATTTTATTCTCAGCATTAAGCCATATTTATTTTCTTCTTTTTTCTCTCTCTTCTGATGACTGGTCTAAAGATAATACTATTATTAAATACTCTTACAAACTCTACACCAAGGCAAGGTCATTGAACCTAATGGATGCTGGGTCTGTCACTAGCTCAATTGGAGCACTGTTTTAACAATTCCAGTTCATATGAATGAGACTTTGCTCCATCTTGTACCTCATGGGGGTTGTATAGTCTGTAATGAAGTAATTTAGGGAATACAATAGAAATTTATAGGAGCTTGGCTATCATCTTTGAGCATGCTGTATTGGAATGCAATTGGGGGAGGAATGAAACAGTCAGTGCTGGTATGAGAGGGTTTTGGAGCAGAGGTCCAGCCAGCAGTGACTCTATGAGCTTGGGATCTTTGGGATTGGAGAAGCTTGAAAACAACATCTCTCAGGACAACCCTTTGTAGTGGATAGTGTCTGTTTCCAGTGGACAGTTTGCAGGCATTTTCCCCTACCTGGTATCTCTTGGATTATTGGCTGTGCAAGGAATTGGCTCCTGTTATCCAGGAGTCATCAAAGAAGCAACCTGGACCATTTGTGAGAATTCCAGTAGCCAGCTCTCTCCCCCTAGTCTTCAGTCAAGGTTGTTGGCCTGACTGAAGTTAGGTTGACAGAGAAACTCCTTCTTAGAACTCCATTTCTTGTCAGTTAGATATTCCTATATATTCCTAGATATTCCTGCTGTAATGTGGATAATTTGAGGAAAGGTGTTTGGGATAAGGTAAATTGAAAAGAGGATGTTGGAGACTTGCTAAGTGGGTAATCTCGGTTACAGATAGGCTGGGATTAAAGGAGATTCAGGGTATAATAGGACTGAAGTCAGGAATATAACACAGAAGGAAAACAGATCTTCAGGGAGAAGAGAAATTAAACTAAACAGACAAACACAGCAGGCTTACAGACTGGGACTTAGACTCAAACATAAGCTGAGGGAAATAGACTAGACTGAAATTAACAAACAGGCTTTAGTTAATTTCACAGGAAGGGACTTGTTTTGAAGTAACACCTTCTTTCAAGATGGATGCCCCAGCTTCTCTCTAAGCCCAGAGTATGTTGTCTCTTTCCCTCTTCTTCCCTCTTGATAACTAACAGACAAATTACACTAATAGGGCTGTTGAAACACAAAAGGGTTTATTTTGTTTGAAGGATGTTTGTTAGGAAGGTGTATCAAAGGAAAGCCCTATCAGTTGTCTCAGGAACCTCAGGTGGGGGAAGGGAAGTAAAGATGGAGTCTGAGTAAGGACCTGCCTTTAAACTCAGCTTTACTAAGTGCTATTGCTATCTAAAGGAATAAATGATGACTAACTAACTATAACTAATGCTGTCAATTAGGTAACTCTTCACAGATTTAACTCCTCTATAATTACTCTCCTTATTAACTCCACAGACATATAAGGTAAGGGAAGGAAGGCAGGGATGATATTAGGAAAGGCAGATATAAAGAGTTTATCTAAAATAATAATTTCTTAAGTAAATATATCAAAGCTAGGCTAAATTTCAATATTAAAGCTAGGTAATCAAAGCAGCTCGGCTCATTGACAACCTCCCTCCACGGAAGATCCAGACAACTCCTTTTCCTCAAGATTCCAAACCTCTAACAGCTTTTGGAACTCAGCCAAAGCTAGAAAAAACTATATCACCCCAATTCTGTATACTACAAATGCCACTTTTCTTTTCAAAATGTGCAACTAGCACCATTTTAATAGTTACTAAAGTCTAAGGGATAATTACTCTTATACTAAGCTAAATTCTTACTAAGCTCTTATCCCTAACTAAGTTTGCAAAATAATAAAAGGTTGCTATCTCCTAAACTATGATACAACTAAATAAGCTAAAACTAAGATGGGATAAGGTAAAAGTATAGGAGAGGAATGGGGATTTCATTTTTCAAAAAATTTTGAACAGAAAGGAAAACAAATTACATTTTAAACATTCACACATTTTTAAGGCTAATTTTTGCTAACTAGAACAAAGTAATGAATCCTATCTATGCATTACCTAATTTTATGAACTACTCAGATAATATTAACTAAGAAAAGTTTTGCAAATATTTTTTCCAAATATGCTTCTAAATTGTAGTTCTCTTGCTAAAGTTAGTGTATGAATAGGTTAGTACACTTATGCCTATGTTAGAAATGTTAGTAATAATAAGTAAGCCTATATCTTTTGTAAGTCTATTGGTTAAACCATAGACATTTGTTATGTACAATATTTACAAAGAAAATTTTAGAAAGATCTGTCCCTGTACTAACTTACTAAACTAACTAAACTGTCCCTGTGTGTTAGTAAAACTTATTGCTAATGGTTAGTAATCAAAATTACATATGTACATGACATGTCAGGTGATTTGAGTACAACGGTGTCTGTACCATAGTAAGAGACTTTCTTTTACTAAGGCAGATATACCCTTCTCTCTTAAGTGAAAGTTTATGTTTCACATTGTAGTATACAGAATTGGGATGATATAGTTTTTTCTAGCTTTGGCTGAGTTCCAAAAGCTGTTAGGGGTTTGGAATCTTGAGGAAAAGGCAGTTGGCTGGATCTTCCGTGGAGGGAGGTTGTCAGCCAGCCGAGCTGCTTTGATTACCTAGCTTTAATATTGAAATTTAGCCTAGCTTTGATATATTTACTTAAGAAATTATTATTTTAGATAAACCCTTTATATCTTCCTTTCCTAATACCATCCCTGCCTTCCCTCCCTTACCTTAGTGTCTGTGGAGTTAATAAGGAGAGTAATTATAGAGGACTTAAATCTGTGAAGAGTTACCTAATTGACAGCATTAGTTATAGTTAGTCAGTCATCATTTATTCCCTTTAGATAGCAATAGCATTTTGTAAAGCTGAGTTTAAAAGGCAGGTCCTTACTCAGACTCCATCTTTACTTCCCTTCCCCCACCTGAGGTTCCTGAGACAACTGATAGGGCTTTCCTTTGATACACCTTCCTAACAAACATCCTTCAAACAAAATAAACCCTTTTGTGTTTCAACAGCCCTATTAGTGTAATTTGTCTGTTAGTTATCAAGAGGGAAGAAGAGGGAAAGAGACAACATACTCTGGGCTTAGAGAGAAGCTGGGGCATCCATCTTGAAAGAAGGTGTTACTTCAAAACAAGTCCCTTCCTGTGAAATTAACTAAAGCCTGTTTGTTAATTTCAGTCTAGTCTATTTCCCTCAGCTTATGTTTGAGTCTAAGTCCCAGTCTGTAAGCCTGCTGTGTTTGTCTGTTTAGTTTAATTTCTCTTCTCCCTGAAGATCTGTTTTCCTTCTGTGTTATACTCCTGACTTCAGTCCTATTATACCCTGAATCTCCTTTAATCCCAGCCTATCTGTAACCGAGATTATCCATTTAGCAAGTCTCAAACATCCTCCTTTCAAACTCCCTTATACCCCACCTTTCCTCAAATTACCCACATTACAACATGTAAATGTGAAGTCAGGAAAATGTTTTATGTGTTGTCTATTGACTTATCCATGTAATGACGTGTTACATACTTACTCCACCGGAATTCTTTTGCAATTAGCATGTACTGCTTGGATGGAATCTAGTGTTGTGTGCAGTGAGAATTCTGTTGGGTGTAAGTTATTTTTTTTCCAAATACATGTGTCCCACGCTGATTCGATGTTCCTCTTCACAGTGTGGATGTCCTCTTTACAATAGATGTATTTGGTCACGGATGTCTTTGTAGTTCTGAGGTTTACTGTCCTCGTGAAGATCTGCGTAGTCAGCAACAAGTGAGATGTTCGATGCACCTGTACTTGTCAACTTCTGATTTGTGTTGCTTTGATGCACCAGCACTTGTCACCTTCTGACTTGTGTCAGGAACAAATTTTTAAATGTCTATCATATATGATTATTTTCTCTTCTTCTTTTCTTTTATGATTTTAATAAAGATGATTATTATAGGTAACAAAAAAATAAAAGTTCGTGATTAAATCTTTGTGCTTTCATTCATTCATCGTCATCAGTTTCTAGATCTGGTATTGATTGCAAATCAAATGTTGTGTCTTCTTCCTTCATTGATTCTTTTTCATTATCATAATTATTTACAGATGATTCTTCTAAGTGATTGAGATTGGGATAATCATTTGGGTGTAAAATCTGATTGTTTACTGGTTCTTGGTCTACTTCTGCTTCTGATTCATGCTCTGATTGTTGTTCTGTTTGTTGCTCTGGTTCTATGGTCTTATGAATGGATTTACTGAGGACTTGCTTGATTGTTCAGTTGGTGCTAATTGATCTTTGTGTTGTATAGTTTCTGGGTCTTGTGGTCATTGTTGTAGGGACATGTCTTTAGCTGTCACTACGGCTGCTTCAGTATATCTCTGATTGTCTACTACATATGATGATCCATCTGTGAATAAGGTAATATCAGGGTCTTTCATTGGCTTATCGTCTAAATCAGGTCTTGTTTTATGCATGATGTTAAGTGCATCTTCACAGATGTGTAGACTTTCTCCTTCCAGAGGTAAATCTGGAATCAGAGTAGCAGGATTTATGTTTCTGCACCGGTGAAAAGTTATATTTTCACTAGCCAACAGAATCGCTTGGTATCTTGATAATCTCTGAGAAGTGAATGCCTGTAAGTTGGTGTTTCTTAAAGTAGATTCCACTTGGTGTTGGGAAAATACTTTCAGTTCACTCCCTAATACCAAGGATGAAGACTTTCTAATCATGATGGCTACAACAGCTATGGCTTTTAAACAACTAGGCATACCACAAATCACTGAATCTAGCTTAGAGCTGTAGTAAGCAACTGGTCTAAGTCTATTTCCAAATGTTTGTGTGAGAACACTAGAGGCTATCCTTTTGTCTTCATGCACATATAGTAGGAATGGTTTGTCATGATCAGGGATACCTAGGGCTGGAGCTGATAGAGTAAGTGATTTCAATTTCTCTAATGCATGGATATGTTCTTTATTCAGCTTTAAGGGTTCTGGAACTTCCTTCTTGGTTAGCTCTATCAGAGGTCTTACAATGTAAGCATAACCTCGAATCCAGTTTCTACAGAAGCTCGTTATTCCTATGATTGCCCTGAGTTGCTTTTTGGTCTTAGGCAAACTCAAATTTTGTATATCTTGTGTTCTCTTTTTGGAAATTTTTCTGGAGCCTTTCTCTAGGATGAATCCTAAATAATTTACTTTTTCCTTCACGAATTGAAGTTTCGATTTGGAAATTTTATGGCCCCTTTTGCCTAGCTCTTTGATCAAGTGTACGCTATCAGTATAACAGACTTCAGCAGATGGTGACATTAGCAGGATGTCATCAACATAATGTACCATTTTGCTGTCAAGGAATGTTATTGACTCAAGGTCTCTCTGCAGAATTTGGCAAAAGAGTGAAGCTGAATCTGCAAATCCCTGGGGCAAACGCATCCAGAAGACAGATTTAGCCTCTCAGGAGAAAGCGAACAGCTTCTGGCTGTCTCTGTGCAGGGGAACAGAGAAGTATGCAGAGCTCAAGTCCAGAACAGTAAACCAAGTAGCTTCAGGTGGAATTGCTGCAATGATTTGCGATGGACTTGGTACCACGGCATAGGTCTTTTGTATTAAACATGTATTTTTATAATTGTTTGGTCCCAGTCTACTCACTTCTTAGTTTCACAGACTCCAAGGCTAGATGGATCTGTGGTGGTAGTTGGTATCAACTGCCAATCCATAATCTCCCATTCCTTTTTCTTTGGTGGGGTTTGGTTTTCCCCAGTTTGTTAGTCCAGTCTGTTATCCCTGTCCAGTCAGTCCTCCTTCTCCCCTTTCTCTAAACCCAGTAATATTTAAGTTACCCACAAGTGTTCTCCCATAAGAAGTCCCAAACAAACCTTTTGTCCCTTTTGTTTTTGTTATATGTCACCTACACAGTGACAGATAGAGCCCATCTACCTGGTCACTGCCATTATCATTGGTCTTTGCAAGAATTCATAGTTTCAAATCCTGGTTGATTTTAACATGTCTTCTAAAGTAATTTTCAGATATATGAAAGCCTCATTCCCACTGACTGGCCATTTACCCACCTTTGACTTTTGTGATAAAAGAGATAAGGGACCACAGAATAATATATGGGTGCCATTGTGAATTGCAACCTCACTGTTCCATTCCCTGTGTTTATGCTAAGACATAGTTCAATAGCAAAAATTATAGGTCACATAAATATATATCTCTTATTGTTACTTCCTCATCTCAGTTGAAGATAGATTTCCCATGGGATTTGGTGACCCCTGAGAAAGTCTATGTTTATAACTCCAGTTTACTCTTCCTTTTCCCATGGGTGGTTGGCACCTGTGCTTTGACTTATGCAGCCCCATATTGTTGGTACATAATCATTTTATTGGCCAGATGGACAAGTCTATGGCTAGGAATCTTGGCACTTGGAGGCACTCATGGAACAAGAGATCTATGCTTAATTCCGTAGCCACTTTATCTCCAGCACAGAGATTTTTCTGGGCTGCTATAACCCACTTTGGGGATTATGGCAACAATAGATTCTATTAGAAATATCTCTGATAAGGTTGAAAATGTTCAGGATACAGTTAAAGCCATCTCCAGAATTTCTTAGGCTACCTTCTTCCTCTAGGAACTCAAACTTAAAGAAAATAGAAGGTTAAAAATTGTTTTTGCATGGAAAAGGAAGAAAATGAAAAATATTTTTAAAAGGAAATATATGACGGGCATTGATTATTGTTGCTTGTCCTTCCATATTGAAAATGATTGATGATTTAAGTAAGGCAGATTAAGTTGTAAGCCTCACTCTCTAGTCATCAAAGTACGGTGGTAAAAAAAGATAAATGAAAGAACAATTAGTGATGGCCCAGGAACAATGGATGACCTAGGTGTCTTTGGTCTCTGACCAACATCTTAGTGCTTCACAGAACCTCTTTTAGCCGCCCTCAAACCTTTTGGAAGATTGTTCTCATCCTCCCATTCTGCCAGGGGAACTATTCACATACCTGGAATAGACATCTTCTTAACTCCTCAACAGGTTTGAGGTCTATTGGTTATCATCAACCCAGCTTAGTCCATATGCTGAGACTGTTTACTTGGAGCCATACAAGTGAGAGTCAGGTGAAAGATGCACAGTTAAAATTAGTAAGCTTGCCTGAAAAAGGCTCAGTTAGCCATCACTCAGAAGTGCTTCCCTAAACATCCCATATACTACTTGCTAATTGACTTAAATAATTGAACCTTGTTTTCCTGATGCAGTTTTATGATAATATCTTTTTGGTTCAGCTATAAACATCAACTACCGGAATCCAGGAATATGTAGAGGAGTTAGTTTTAATTGTTTGGGAAGCTGCCTTAGGAGGCTTGTTCTAATCTTTGTTCTGAGATTCTATTGGAAATCTGTCTGATTTAAGCCTCATTTCCCTGTCCATTAACAGTAAAAACAGGATTTAACTCCTGTTATAACTGATTTCTCAGAATTAGCTTCCTTTCCCCCATTTAATTTTGGAGTAAAAGTAATGTTGGGGCTGAAGTCATAAAATATATTACTTAGATCAGTTACAAACATACATTACTTTTATTAAACTATCTTATTCCAAGATTTGTAATATTTAGGAATAAGTCAAGTTTACTATATCATTAGCACTTTTGCAATTCATGCAATCTTTTCCCCATAATAGGATAAAATGCCATGTAAAATAATGTTATAGAAAAAATAAAAACTTTATATTAATCATATTGATGCCAAAAAAATTCCAAGAGATTAATTTTCATGGTATTGAAAAAGAGAGAGGGAAGGGGGAAAGACAACATAGAGGCACTTGGTTAAAGCAAAATAATTTCTAATGTTGGAGAAAAAGAAAATAACATGATCCATCAAATACACATTGGTATAGATTTATTTGTATTTTAGATAATAGAAGATCTCATAGAATATAGCAAAGCTAGATAACAATAAGAATGAGCCATTAAAATATATGCAATACAAATATTAAAGTGATTTCATCCACATTCATGACTTCTTCAGAATCAGAAACATGCTTCATTGACACAGCTGCCACCTGCCTATGACTTAGTCCTCGGGATTTGCCTGAGGTTCAGAGTGGTTGTAATTTCCCTAAAATCACACAACAGGGACTTGATAGAGATGAGATTTGAACTCCTATGTTTTTGACTACAAATTCAGCTTCCTATCCATTCCAAAGGACTACCTCTGGTCTATTAGACAATATTCTTTAACAATAATGCAGATAGTCATCAGCCAGATTATTTCAATAGCATATTCATTTTGGTTAGTCAGCACCCAGACTCCAGAATTCTCTAGCAACTATAAGTCCAAGCCAGTACTCAAAAATTTAGTTGAGTACTGCTCTGGGAATTTACTTGTTAGTCTATTTAGAAGTTACACATGACCAAAGCATGAGTTTACCAGAGCCAGACTCTTAAAGAATCATTTGTCTTTACATTGAATGAGATTTCTTCTGCTTTCTTCCAGAGAAATCTTGTCTATTACACATTCTGGTTTCTTTTAAATAAATATTATGCAAAAAGTCATCTCTGTTAAATAAGTAGGCAGCTTCTGCTCCTTTAATTATTCCACCATTTAAAAATGGAGCTACCCAGGCAGGGTTGATTTCATTTTTGTCTTTACAATCCATAATTTGTTCAAGTGTGAATCCATTTCTACTAATGGATGTTCCTGTTACACAGGGAAGAGAAAGATCCCTCTTGCCTGTCATGTAATGAAAGTGGAAATCAAGAGCACACTGATTAATAACTGTAAGTGCTGCAGTTGACAGATTATGAAGCATAACTATCATATGATTTACCCAAATATTCATCAACAAACCCCATCCCCCATTCCATGCTTCTTAATAATCTCTCTGTAGAAGAGGAGGACAATTCATTTTAGAGTAAGAAAATAATTACAAAACTCAAAAGGAATTCCTCCATAATAGAACCTCCTATATAATGTCATGAGCTTTAAAGATTTTTTTCCCTTTGTGCTCAACTCTCTCATGACTGAAATCACTGAACTCAGTTTGCTGAAAAAAATAATAAGTCTACTCATCCTGCTCTCAGTGCCAGAGAATAAACAGATAGTGAGAATTGTCTGACTGCAATTCATAAAGTGGGAATCTTAAACAACAGGAAAGGTGACTATGCTAGAAGAGACTTAGAAAATGTCAAATAAAATTTTTAAAGAGGACTAAAAATGTCATTAGTGAAAATGAATACATTTTTGAGAAAATAATCTATTGTGATAGAGCATTGATGATGAACTTATGGCATAGCTGCCAAAAATGGCACACAGAGTGCTCTCTGTGGGTATGTGGCAGCCTTCCCCACCCCACCCCCATCCCCAGAATCTGTCACTAAAAAGGCAGATGGACTCGGGCTGCGCTGCTCCTCTCCCCCTCTCCACTGTGTCTGACAACATTTTTTTCACATCCTCCACCTCTCTGCCTAGCAGCCAATGGGAAAGCACAGAAAGTAATGTTAAGTTGGGCGATTCACAGGCAGCAGAGCTGGAGGGGAGCAGAACACAGTGGATTCTCCCCTTGCCCTCTCTATACTCGCTGAGGACATTCCTCACTTCACCCACCCCTCCACTCAGAAGAAAACCAAATAGATACAAAAACAGTATCATAAATGAAAAGTGAAAATTCTCATTCAAAGAAAAGGAAATTAGGGCAATTGTTAGGAGTTAAATTGCCCAATTATACACCAATAAATATGAAAACCTAAGCAAAAGTAATGCATTTTTTCTTTTTTTTTAGTTTAATAACAAATTTCCACATACGTTTTCTGAAGTTATATGATCCAAATTATCTCCTTTTCTTCTTTTGTCCCTGCTTCCAAAGCTGGCAAGAAAGTCAATCTGTGTCATACATTCATTATCACACAAAACATATTTTGTTATTCATTTTTGTAAGTGAATAATCTTATAAAACCAAAACCACAAAACACATACCCAAATAATCAAGTGATAAATCATATGTTTTCAACTGCATTCCTACTACCATAGTTCTTTCTTTAGAGAAGGTTAGCATTCTTTTTTATAAGTCCCTCAGAATTGTTCTGGATCCTTGTATTGCTATTAATAGCAAAGTCCATCACATTTTATTATTCTACAATATTGCTGTTACTGTGTATAATGTTTTCTGTAAACAGTGTAAGTGGTCCTGCTTATTTCATTCTGCATTAGTTCATGTAGGTCTTTCCAGCTCTTTCTGAAATAATCCTGTTCATCATTCTTTATAGCATGATAGTATTCCATCACTAAAATATACCATAGTTTGTTCAGCCATTTCTAATTTAGGGACATCTCATTAGTTTCCATATCTTTGCCAACGCAAAAGTAGCAGGTATAAATATTTTTGTACAAACAGACCCTTTTCCATTTTTTTAACTCTTTGGAATACAGACCTAGAAGTGGTATTAATGGATCAAAGGTTATGCATTATTCTAAAGCCCCATGGGCATGAGTCCAAATTGCCCTCCAGAATAACTAGATCAGTTCACAACTGTACCAGCAATGCATTAGTGTCCCAATGTTGCCACATCCCTTCCAACATTTACCATTTTCCCTTCCTGTCATATTTGCCAATCTTATATGTGTGAAATGGGAGCTCAGATTTGTTTTAATTTGTATTTTTCTAATCAAGAGGGATTTAGAACTTTTTATATGATTATAGATAGCTTTGATTTCTTCATTTGAAAAATGCCTATTCAAAACTTTTTTTAACATTTATCAATTGGGGAATGATTTGGATTCTTATGAATTTAACTTATTTATTTATATATATATGAGAAATGAGAAATTTGAGAAATACATATAACTGAGAAATATATTTGAGAAATGAGAAATAATATTGATATTTTTTTAAATTTCAACTTTATTTGGCCAATGTGTTCAGTTCCAACATTATGGTGGAAATGATTGAAATGCTTAAAAGTATTATCAGGTTGGATTGAGCTCAAAAATCCTTGGTTCACCCCCACACAACTGCCCTTGCCAATCCCCCAAAATGGTAAGTGTCCTGGTTTATTGCATCAAGTTTTTATTAGAGAAATTTGTTATGAATTTTTTCCAGTTTGTTATTTCCTTTCTAATCTTGGTTGCATTGGTTTTGTTTGTACAAAAACTTTTAAATTTCATATAATCTAAATTATTTGTTTTACAACTTGTAATGTTCTCTATCTCTCGTTTGGACATAAATTCTTCCCTTCTCCATATATCCGATAGGTAAACTATTCTATGTTCCCCAAATTTACATTTTTATTTTAAATTTATTTTTATTTATTCATTTAGTTTAGAATATTTTCTCATTGTTACATGATTCATGTTTTTTCCCTCCCCTCCTCCTGGAGCCAATGAGAAATTACACTGAGTTTTACATGTATCATTGTTCAAAACCTATTTCCATATTATTAATATTTGCAATAGAGTGAGCATTTAAAGTCAACATCCCCAATCATATCCCCATCAAACCATGTGATCAAGCAAATGTTTTTCTTCTGTGTTTCTACTCCCACAGTTCTTTCCCTGGATGTGGATAGTGTTCTTTCTCCTATGTCCCTCAGGAGTGTCCTGGATCATTGCATTGCTGCTAGTAGAGAAGTCCATTACATTAGATTGTGCCACAGAGTATCTGTCTCTGTCTATAAGGTTCTCCTGGTTCTGCTCCTTTCACTCTTCATCAATTCCTGGAGGTTGTTCCAGTTCACATGGAATTCCTACGGTGCATTATTCATTTCAGATAATAGTATTCCATTACCATCAGATGCCACAATTTATTCAGCCATTTTCCAATTGATGGACTCCCCCTCATTTTCCAATTTTTTGCCACTAAGAGCATGGCTATAAATATTTTGTACAAGTCTTTTTTCCTTATTATCTCTTTGGAGTGCAAACATAGTAGTGGCTTTGCTGGATCAAAGGACAGATAGTCTTTTAAAGCCCTTTGGGCTTAGTTCCAAATTGCCTTCCAGAAGTGTTAGATCAATTCACAACTCAACCAGCAATGCATTAGTGTCCCAATTTTGCCATATCTCCTCCAATTTTTATTACTTTCCTTTGCTGTTGCATTGGCCAATCTGCTATGTATGAAGTGGTATCTCAGAATTGTTTTGATTTACATTTCTCTAATTATGAGACATTTAGAACACTTTTTTCATATGCTTATTGATAATTCAGTTTTCTTTATCTGAAAACTGCCTACTCATGTCCCTTGGCCATTTATCAAATGGGGAATAGCTTGATTTTTGTACAATTGACTTAGCTCCTTATACATTTGAAAAATTTGACCTTTGTCAGAGATTTTTGTTTTAAAGATTTTTTTCCCAACTTGTTGCTTCCCTTTTTATTTTGGTTGCATTGGTTTTGTTTGTACAAAACCTTTTTAACTTAATGTAATCAAAATTATTCATTTTACATTTTGTAATATTCTCTTTTTCTTGCTGGTATTAAATTCTTTCCTTTCCCATAGATCTGACAGGTATACTATTTTATGTTCACCTAATTTACTTATAGTTTCCTTCTTTATACTTAAGTCATTTACCCATTCTGAATTTATCTTTCCTGTAGGGTGTGAGATGTTGATCTAAATCTAATCTCTCCCATACTGTTTTCCAATTTTCCCAGAGGTTTTTGTCAAATAGTGGGTTCTTGTCCCCAAAGCTGGGATCTTTGGGTTTATCATATACTATCTTGCTGAGAACATTTTCCCCATCTATTTCATTGATCTTCCATTCCTAATTTACTTTTTTTTTTAAACCCTTGTATTTGGGTGTATTGTCTCATAGGTGGAAGAGTGGTAAGGGTGGGCAATGGGGGTCAAGTGACTTGCCCAGGGTCACACAGCTGGGAAGTGGCTGAGGCCGGGTTTGAACCTAGGACCTCCTGTCTCTAGGCCTTACTCTCACTCCACTGAGCTACCCAGCTGCCCCACCTAATTTACTTTTAATAACACTCTTTACATTTAAATTATATACTCACTTCGACCTTATCTTGTTTTAGCATGTGATACATTAATCTAAGGATCAGTTTTGCCATATTGTTTTCCAATTTCCCCAGCAATTTTGGTCAAATGATCAGTTCTTATCTCCAAAGCTGATATCTTTGGGTTCATCAAACACAAGATTGCTGATGTCATTTACCCCTAGTTTATTTCATTGATCCACCTTTCTATTTCTTAGTCAGTATGAGATTGTTTTAATGATTACTGCTTTATAGTACAGTTTAAGATCTGGTACCATTAGGCAACCATCCTTCATATTTTTTTTTTATTTAGTTCTCTTGATGTTCTTGATCTTTTCTTCTTCCAGATGAATTTTGTTACTATTTTTTCTAGTTCTACAAAATACTTTTTTGGTATTTTTATTGGTATGGCACTGAAAAAGTAAATTAATTTATGTAGTACTGTCATTATTATTATATTGTTTCAGCCTACCCAAGAACAATTTTTTCAATTGTTTAGATCTGACTTTATTTATGTACTATAATTCCTGTGTCTGCCTTGGCGAATAGATTCCCAAGTATATTTTTACTATCTAGAGTGATTAACTCTTGCTGTAAGGATTTGTTGGAAATATAGAGAAAAGCTGATTATAAATGTGGGTTTATATTGTACCCTGCAACTTTGCTAAAGTTATTAATTATTATTAATTATTTCAACTAAATTTTCAGTTGATTCTCTTGGATTCTCTAACTATACCATCATATCATCTGCAAAGAGTGATAGTTTAGTTTCCTCAATGCCTAGTTTTTGTTTTTTTGTTTTTTGTTTTTTTTTAAAACCCTTACCTTCCATCTCGGAGTCAATACTGTGTATTGGCTCCAAGGCAGAAGAGTGGTAAGGGGAGGCAATGGGGGTCAAGTGACTTGCCAAGGGTCAAACAGCTGGGAAGTGTCTGAGGCCAGATTTGAACCTAGGACCTCCTGTCTCTAGTCCTGGTTCTCAATCCACTGAGCTACCCTATCCTAGTTGGTCATTGTGAATAATCCTTGCATTATATGGCTGTAATATTTTTGCTAGTATTTTATTTAAGATTTTTGTATCAATGTTCATTAAGGAAATTGGTCTATAATTTTCTTTTTCTGTTTTTCATCTTCCTGGCTTAGGAAACAGCTCCATAGTTGTGTCGTAAAAAGAATCAGAGAGGCCTCCTTTGCTTATTTTACCAAATACTTTTTTGTAGTATTGGAATTAGTTGTTCTTTAAATGTTTGATAAAATTCACTTATGAATCCATCTGGGCCTGGAGATTTTTAATTAAGGGGTCCATTGATGGCTTATTTAATTTCTTTTTCTGAGAGGAGATAATTTAAGTATTTTATTTCCTCTTTTGTTAATCTATGCAAATTATTTTTGTAAATATTCATCTATTTCACCTACATTATCAGATTTATTGACATATAACTGGGAAAAATAGCTCCTAATGATTGCTTTAATTTCCTCCTCATTGTAAGTAAAATCACCCTTTTCATTTTTGATACTAATAATTTGATGATTTTTAAAAATCAAATTAACCAATGTTCTATTTATTTTATTTAGTCTTCTTCAAAGACTCGACTCTTATTTTTACTTATTAGATCAATAGTTTTTTTACTTTCATTTTTATTCATTTCTATTTGAGTTTTAGGATTTCCAATGTAGTTCTTAATTAGGGATTTTTAATTTATTTTTATAATTACTGTTATTTTGCATACCCAATTCATTGATCTGCTTTTTTTTCTTTTTTACTTATATGAGCATTTAGAGATATAATTCTCCCTAAGTAATGCTTTGGCTATATCCCTTATATTTTTATATGTTATCTCCTCATTGTTATTCTTTTTAATGTAATCAGTGGTTGTTTCTATGATTTGTTCTTTGACCTACCCATTTTGAAGAATTAAATTATTTAGTTTCCAATTAATTTTCAATTTGCCTTTCCAAGAACATTTATTGAATATAATTTTTATTGTATTATAATTTTTTAAGTTTCATTTATTATTTCTTTTTTTCTGCATTTGTTGTGAAGTTTTTATGTACCACTACATGGTCAATTTTTGTATATGTACCGTATGCTGCTAAAAAGAAGTTATATTCCTATTTATTGCTATTCAATTTTTTTCCCAGATATCTATTAAATCCTACTTTCATAAAATTTCATTCACTTCCTTTCTTTCTTTAATTTTTGGTTAGATTTATCTAGTTCTGTTAGGGGAAGATTGAGATTTCCACTAGTATAGTTTTATTGTCTGTTTCTTTCTTTAACTCCTTTCTTTTCCTCTTTTAAAAATCTGGATGTTATACACCATTTGATGGATATATATTAAGTAAGATTATTACTTCATTGTGTGTTCTACCTTTTATTGAAATGTAATTACCTTTCTAATCTCTTTGAATTACATCTCTTTTTACTTTAGCTTTCTTTGAGATAATGATTGTTATTCCTGCTTTTTTTAATTGCAGTTGAAGCCCAAGAGATTCTTACTTTTACTCTGTGAGTGTCTACCTGCTTCAATTGTGTTTTTTTATAAACAACAAATGTTAGGATTCTGGTTTTTAATCCACTCTGCTATCCACTTCAATTTTATGAGTGAATTCATTGTTATGATTACCATCTGTGTATTTCCTTCCATCTTTATTTCCTCTTTTAATCCTGTCATTTCGTCTTTCACTCTGTGTTTTGCTTTTTATTACACCCACTTTCCCCCACCCTTAAATATATATCATACCACCTGACTTCTTTTTCTCCTCTTACTTCTCTATAAGGTCTTTTAATGACCCCCAACTTCTCCCTCCCTTATATTACTCTCCTCCTCATAATCCTCTTTCTTATTCCCCTTCTACTTCTATATAGATTAAGATAGACTTCTATACCCCAATGAATCTCATTGTCCTTCCCTATCTGAACTAATTCTTTTTTTTTAACATTTATTAATATTTACTTTTTAGAAAAGTTAACATGGTTACATAATTCATGCTCTTTCCCCTTCACCCCCCAGAGTTCCTCCCCCAAAGGCTGATGCGTATTTCCACAGTTTTTAACATGTGTCATTGATCAAGACCTATTTCCAAATTGTTGATAGTTGCATTGGTGTGGTAGTTTTGAGCCTACATCCCCAGTCATGTCCACCTCAACCCAGTTGTTTTTCTTCTGTTTCCACTCCTGTAGTTCTTCCTCTGAATGTGGGTAGCGTTCTTTTCCATAAATCCCTCAGAATTGTCCTGGGTCATTGCATTGCTTCTAGTACAGAAGTCCATTGCTTTCTATTTTACCACAGTGTATTGGTCTCTGTGTACAATGTTCTTCTGGCTCTGCTCCTTTCACTCTGCATCAATTCCTGGAGGTCTTTCCAGTTTACATTGAATCTCTGAACTAATTCTAATAAGACTGGTTTAAATATTATCCACCACCCTCATCCTACCTTTCTTTGAAATAGTACTCCTTTCTTATGTCCCTTTATGTGATATAATTTATCCCAAATAATTTCTCTTCCCATCTTTCTTAGTGTAATTCTCTTTTTCATACGTTATATTTAGCTGTTTTGACATCCATGCCTTCTGAATGTGTTGTCTTGATGTTCTCTTGTCACCATAATAATTCTCTATGGTCAGGTATGTTTTTTGTTGTTTTCTAATTTTCTAGAATATTTATTTTTAACTTTATGTTTTAACATTGCTGTTTTCAGAGCTAGGTATTTTCATTAGTAAATTTTTAGTTTTTCTCAAGTTTGTATTATCTAAGGAAACTGTAAAAATAAAATAGGGGAGCACTCAAATAAAGGACAAAGACCTAGAAAATAAAAGTTCAAAATTGTTTCTAGATAGTTTTAATAGATGTTATCAAAGTATCTTCAGTTGTAAGTGAAATGAAGCTCAAAGATTAACTTCTCTGCATGGCTAGGGGCAAAGAATGCTAAAGAGACTCTTGTTTATGAAAAAAAAAAACCAAACACAAAAATATTTATTTAAATATATATAAAGGAAAAAGGATTTCTAATTTTAAGGGATTCTAACTCCACCCAAATAAACTCCCAGGTCCTGCAAGGAACCACTTCCTCTGTGGTTCACAGGCTATGCTAATCCTCCCTGATCTAACTAACCAAATTTATATTATTCTAAATAAACCTAACCACTATAACTCTTAACTTCACTTTTAAGTTATAAAGATAACCAAGGCTAGCTAGTTGAGTCTCCACAAGAATCAAGTTAGGACTCTGAGTCTTAAGAGACTTAGGTCCTTCAAGTCTTTCACTCAGACAGAGATAGAGAGAGGCAAAGATGTTACCTTCTATAGCCCTGAGAGAGAAAGAAGCTGTATGTGGCTCTGTCACCTGCCAGAAACCCACTCCTGGAATGCCACATCCAAAGATTGTAACTATCAGAGAAATAATGGTTATAATTGCCAACATTTGAAATTAACACACTCTCTCAGCTCTATTTGAAACTCCAATTCTTCCTTAAGCCAGCTTCTCTACTTCTTATCTTCAAACCAATAAAATAATACTTATTTTCTAATATCATCCTTTTAAAACATGTGCTATCCTGACCTGTTTTCTGGTCTGTGAATGACCTTAAGCATTCTTTTCTGTCCTAGAACTGTGACCAGGGTCCATACTTCTCCTGTTGCTTCTCTTTACCTTGGTACTGAATTTGGAACCATAGGCTGGAATTAGAGGGCTTCAACACAGATAAGCATTGCTTGCAACTTTTAAGGAAAACAATTTGCAGAAATCTTGAGAATTTATAATTAGGATATGAAAGCTCTTAAAATATACAATAATACATTTGTGCACAACAAAATAACATATCTGCTATGATTAATGGCACAATATAACTGCAAAACGCAGGCACAAAATAACAGGATAATGTTCTAATGATTTTTTAAAAATTCAAAATGAGCTTAGCTAATGAGTCATTAAAATTTTACTCTTTGAATAGGCTCATAGCAGGAATATGATATTTTATAATAAAGTTATTTTGAAGGTTTTTATTATTGTTGGTTTTGTTGGTATTGTTGCACATTTTATTCCTTTCATTCTCCCAAAACTGATATCTACTTGTGAAGAACAACAAATTCAATTGTAGTGAATATATTTTAATATGAACAATGTAAATGCCTTCATCAAATTATTAGTACTGTTTCCCTGTAACTAGCTACTACCTTCCAGACCCTATAGGAACAAATCAAGACAGATACAAAAAAACATTAAGATAGTCCCTTGGAAAGGAAATAAATTAATAATCAAGTTATACATATTTAAAGCAGATGGTGTACACATTAAATGTTGGCATAATAAAATAGTTAAATGTTAGTCTATAAAAGATAATGCCATTTAATAAAGTTCTGTTTTGCTTCAAAAATATAGCCAATTTAAAGTAGTTTCTTGTAAAGTAAATCTAAATAACAAACAATGTTCATTTCCAAGACATAGATTTCAAATATTATAAGTGTGAAATGTTATAGATGATACTCAAAATATTTCTCTTTATGAGCTGAAGTAAAAATGATTTTTTCCCTTTACTATCCTGTAATGTTACCAAAGGTTCTTCAAATTGAGCACCAAGAAAAATTAAAATTAAAATAGTCTTTTTTTGATAGATCATGATTTTCATCAGTGTGGAAAACTACTATTAATTAAAATCAGAGGCTTGGTCTTATATTGTTTAAGCCATAGGAACTTGAATGGAAATGCAATTAATATTTATCAGAGAAACACTTGAACCCAGGTTTTAGAATCACAGTTATAGAGGTCAGTCAGTCCAACCCTCATTTTTTAGATATTGAAACCAGCCCAGAGGGATTAAACTATTTGCTCAAAGATTATCAATGGCAGAGCCACTACCCAGACTTGGAATACTTGTCCTTGTTGAATCAAAATGGAGCCCTCTAGTCATTAGTTCTGTTTCTTTGGATAATCTTGTAGATGTCTTATAGTACAGTGGATCAAGCACAAGTTCTGAAATCAGAAGACCTAGATTAAAATTCCTGCTCTGACATTGACTATTCATGTGTCCTTGGAAAGTCATTAACCTTCCTGAGTCTGCCTGATTTTCTCATCCTTACCTAGGTGCCACAAGGGACAGAGTGCTAGACTTACAGTCAAATTCTTCAAATTCTGAATCAGACATCTATTAGTTGCATGGTTTTGGATAGCCACTATTAACCTGTCAGCCTCAGTTTCCTCATTGATTAAATGAGGATAATATTACCACCTACCTCAGAGAGTTATCATGAATGCAGCATGAGATAACAATTGAAAACTGTTTTGCAAACTATGGAGTGCTACATAGATTCTAGCTATTATTTATTATTCTCTAAAATAAAGGAGTTAGACAAGATAGCCACTGAGATCCTTCCAGCTCTATCTATATAGAATATGATGATCCATTGCAGTTTGAGTGTAATCAGTCCCTTTCTGACCAAATAGTAATGGAAAACAAGTCTTTTAGGCTGAGTCTATATAAATGTGAAAAAGATTAACAAGTACTTAAAGATTTGGTTTTATTTGTAATGACTTCTGAAGAGTTCCTTTCAACTGAGCAATTCTTTATTTACAGGAAGTCACAATGCACTTATAACTACATTAAATTTATATGAAAATTCAAAAGTGAAAAGTTTCTCTATTGATTTTGAATGTAGGCTCTTCTACAATATTGGTTGTAGCCAACAAATGAAATATTTTTGAAAGGATGAATAGGAGAGGTAGTATGGAATAGTAGAAGGCAGATGTATCTAGAAATCAAGAAGATTTGTGGAGGGTCCAGATTCTGCCTTTGATGCCTATAGGCTGTTTAAGAACAAATTGTTTGCTTCTCAGGGTCTCTGCCTACTGTCTATGAAAGCTAATTTTTTTTTTTACTGATTTGTATTGTGTACTTTGTTGAAGGTGATGTTGATACTAGATATTCACTGCACTAGTGAAATCAATAAGAAAATAACAGAAACACATAGATTATACAGAAATAGACTTTCTCATCATTATTTTGGGAAAAACAACTTCAACAGATCATAATTAGGAGATGAACACAGACAATATACTTCTCCTTACCTTGTTCCACCCTTTTCTTTATCCTCTCAGTCCAAACCTAGAGCATTCCATGAGCTGGAAACTGCATTACACCAAATGAAATAACATTTCTGCCTCATATCCCTCCCTCCCTTTTGCCAGTAGGGAGTGGAGAGTGGGAGAGTTGCACAGAGCTATCTCTGTAGCTATGAAGAGTATTCCTAAGGTCAGTTGAAAATACGTTGCCTGACGTCTTGTTCAACCATCCACCTCTTTTATCACTTGTCCTTTCCAAGTTCCTCAGGGCAATTGAAGAGAGCTGGAATATGCAAATAGAAGGGAATTTTGTATGTAATATTTGAAAAATCATTTGAAAAATTTGGAAACTCTTGTGTTCACTGAAGCAAAGACTAACTCTGTAGTAGAATATTTTGGGGCAAGTCCTAAAACCATTGCTATTGCTTCTTCTGGAGAGGAAACCATATTGGTATCAATTTTGTCTAGGGAAATAAAATGTAATCATAGTCCATGAGCAGATTTCATACAAGCCATATATTTTGCCTGTTTGTTTTAATAGGAGTGAGGGAAAAAGGGAAAAGAATATTTTATATTTTGATCTAGGAATATCAATTGATTCCATTACTATCCTTGATTAGTGACTATTTTTCCTAAAACAGTAAAAAGCATGCTCATTCTTCTTGTCTATCTGTGAAAGAATAATTAGGTCACTGTGATTTTTGGAATTATTATCTATCCATTTTAAATGGGATTAATTTTCCCCCTCCCAAAAGCATTTCACTAAAGCATTAACAACTATCTGGAATTTTACCATTTTCTGAACCTGGGCTGATGGTATTTGTAAATTTTAAAGCTTCTCTAGCAAAAACAAAACAAAACAAAACAAAGGAACAACAACAAAAATTACTTAAAAACAGAGACAGGTTTATTTCTTGTTGTAGGCACCTGACCAAAGTGTCTTAAATTGTATATGCAGTGCACTCAACTGTAGATAAAGAAGAATAGAGACATGAAAGATGTAGAAGCAGAATCAACAGGATTTGGCAAATTATTGTATATGGAGGTGAAAGGAGAGCAAGAAGTCTAAAGTGATTCCAAGGTATAATTGGAATACTTGTCCTTGTTGAATCAGTATTGAGACTTTTGTGTTTAATATGGAATTTGAAAAATTGTGATGTATTATCTGATTAGGTTCCTTTTCATAATTCAAGGAATCCTACCTTATTAGAATTCTTCCTCAAATATATTAGGTTCTTTTTTATTTACAATATTATTAATATGAAAATGTACCTTATGAGATGCAAAAAATGGGAGTTGGATGTAATTCAGTCTCTTTTAACAAAATACTTTAAAAGGAAGAGTGGTAATGAAGTAGATTGGTGGATTTTATTAACTATAACACATGTCAGATATACTGTGTGTGCATCAAGTCGGGTAGAAAAATTTCAAGTTTTGGTTAATAAAAAATTAAACTATTCTTAATGATTCTACCCTCTCATATTGCACTCATTTCTCAATTCCATTTAATCTTGCTCCTGACCTAAAAGGTCTCTTAATTTTTAAATCTAATAAACTTTTTTTTCCCTACTCCACAAATAGTCTATAGCATTTGACATTGCTGTCCACTCCCTCCTGTATACTCTATCCTCTCTGGATTTCTGGTGATTTGGTGGCTGGCTTGTGACCGTTATTCTATCGTTGTTCTCCCAAGCATCCAGGTTTCCACATCCATGCAGTATCTCAGTTGCCAAATCCTATTGTTTCCGTCTCTATATTTTTCACTTATTTTCCCATCTTTCTATATGGCCAACATCCTAGTTCAGGTCTCCAACACACTTCACTAGGATAATTGCAATTACTTCCCTTTTGATTTTCCTGTTTCTAGTGTTTCTTCTGTCCAAACTATCATCAGATGTACAGGGTTCATACTACAAATTGATATTTTTAAAGATAAGGTCATGTGTCATATACCCTTGCTCAAGAAGCTCTGGAATCTACCTGCCTCTAGAATAGCCAACCATCTCCTCTATTTGGAGTTTTAAATCCCTCACTATTGTACTCCAAAAAAGACTGCTTTCATATGAATTCTAATCATTTTTCTTCATTCTGGTCAAATTGGCCAACTTGTTTCTTGTATATGACATTTCATCTTGTGAGAATTATAATTAATATACATCTCTAAATATTATATTTAATAAGGTTTATTAAAATTAACTTGAAATTAAAAGGTAAACTAAAAGGTTAGAATCAAGAGGGAGGTCACCCAAACCACATACATGGAAGAGAGAGCAAGGGATGAGCTTACAGGACTCTATAAAGAGTAATGTAAAGACATATGTAAATGAAAAGGGAAAAAGGAACTTTGGGACAGTGAAACAATTCTGGGAGATAGAGTCTAAAGGTATCAAATTTCTAATTAATAACTACTCCTGGCTCCATGCTTTTGACAGACTTTCCCCCTTATATCAGAATAATCCCTCCTTATCTCTATCTCATTGAATGTCTAATTTTGGTCTTTGTATCAATTGCACATACAATAATTCCTGGCACATAGAAAGGTACTTCAATGTTTTACATAGTTTAATTATATTTCTCTTGACTAAATATATTAAGTTAAAAATCTATAAACAAGATCATTTTTCATATTTAATTAAAAAAACAAAAAAATATGCACAAACCCACATTTTTCTTCAAACTCTCATTATTGCAAAAAGGGTATGCTGTTTAGGGAGGAAGATGAATTGTATGTTAAATTCTTTATAGGGTGATTGACACCTACATTGACTGAGTATGTAATTATATAATGAAGTGAAACTTATTTGATGATAGAATACAGACAATTATATGACTTGTAACAAATAATGGAATGTGTAATTAGAGACTGTCCTTGGGTAGGATTAATTTATCTGATAGTGATGAAAGACTGGGAATCTGAAATGTCAGGTAAATCATGGCTTTTACCACTGGGACCATTTATTGAATCTATGGAAATCAATGTTTCAATGCATATTACAGGCTAGACAGAGTCTACATATGGGTTTCATGTTAATCAACTTGGAAGATAGTTGACTAAAAATGTGTTAGGTCTGCTTCAAAGCTTCTTGGTCCACTTCAGAGACTACTTTACTTAGCTACTGTGTCTCAGAATAATTCTCCTGAAAAGAATTACACATTTATGTTTAATGAATTGGGTCCTACTGAATCTAGTTAATTGTTCATTATAATACCTCAATAATTTGTAACTGCAATTTGAAACTTGAATAGAAATTTGAATAGTTTATCATTATTTGCTTTTGAAAAAAAATTGCTAAGCAAACCTGTATAATAGAATCAACTTTCTACTCAATTATCCAACATGATTGGTGAATATGATGTTTTATACATATATATATATATAGTTAATAGAATGTTAACAGAAAGTATATTCACCTATCTACCTACCTACCTATCTATCTATCTAGCCAACATCTATCTACCCATCTATCTGATTGTAATATGCCTGAAGGTTAAAGATATAGAGAATAAGAATACAACCAAATATGTTCTACATGTTAACTATGATGACTGTATTTTTTTTTTAATTCAGAGGATATTTCAAGATCCTTTGGTGTTTCAAGGTCATCATTATGGATATCATTTAACATTTTAATAGATGTTCAAAAGTATAGTTAACAAGAATTCTGTTTGGTAGATTGTGACTACAATTTGTTTGGTAGAAGTAACTAAAAAGAGTTACATATACTTACTATATATTTTTCATGTACTGTAAAGAAGATAATAGAAGGAAACATTCAAACAGCTGCTTTCACAACTTTTTGCTAGTGTGAGTATAGGAAATGATAATAGATAGAGCAAATATATGTATATATATATATATATATGTACATGCATACATTTATATTAGCCAAATTTTCTCAACGTTTTCCTGGGATAATTAGTTTCATTAATATATTAAAGATGGTATTCACATAACATCTGTTTTCAGACCACCAAAGTTAATTAAAACATTGAACCAGAAAGACAATTTAACACAACTTTATTTAATTTTCTTTTAGCAAATACCCTGCTTATATAAAGGAGTTTAACCTTAAATAACATGCAATCTTGGGATTATTTGAGTTGGAGAGGATAATGGGAGAAAAATTAAGTTTATCAAGCAAATGATATAAACAACAGAGTCTATATTCCTATAGTTATAGCTGAAGGAAAAAAAAAGCAAATACCTGAATACATTTTGGATAACACTTTATATATTACCAAGTGAAGTAACATTATACAATGGAAATAAATACTAAATGAAGACTTAGGAGAAGTGAAGCCCAGTCCAGATTCTGATTCAAACTATTTCTTTGATCACATGGAGCCACATAAGCATTCTTATCCTTAATTTCCTCATCTATAAAATCAAGGAACTACTAGAATAACTTGTAGCTTCTCATCAGAACCTCAAAGGAGGATTTAAAATGTCATTAATTTTCTTTTTTTTAAGAGGTAATCTTTAACACTTCCATCAATAGATAGTTACTTTTTTATGAGTGATTTCTCTCCCCCTTCTTTAAAGCCTCTTTTAACTTTAAATTTCTATGATAGTGGCTTTTGTTTTTAACTCATCTGGAAATTTTCATCCCTCTTCCAATACACATCTGTATCTTAGTTAAGGGCAGCTAAAAGGCATAATAGTTCAACTCTGAACCTACAGTCAGGTGTTCAAATTCCACCTTAGATACCGACTAGTGGTGTGACCTTTGCTAAGTCATTTGGTTTATATTTTCCTCAATTTTCTCCATCATGAACTGAAGATAAAAACACCTATCTTCCAGAGTTGTTATGAGAATCAAATGAGATAATATTTGTAAACTGCTAAGCATAGTGCCTGGAACATAATATATGCTGCTGCTGCTACTGCTTCTGTTGCTGCCTCTACCACTACTACTACTACTACTACTACTACTACTACTACTACTACTACTACTACTACTACTCTACTACTACTTCTACTACTACTATTACTATTGCTGCTACTGCAACTATTACTATTATTATTATTTCTTCTCTGCAACTAAAAGTCTTAGAAATGTTAAGGTGCATCAAGAGTTTAAACAATCTGAGTAGAGTTAAACAGCCATGGTCTATCAGAATTGGGACTTGAACCTAGATCTTCCTGACACAGAGATCATATTTTCCTTACCTTACCTTGCCATTTTATATTTATTATTTTTTTAAAGTTCTAAATCTAAAATTTCACTGTTTTAGGGAATGCTTAAGTGGTCTATGGAAAAGAGGACATAGTATATGTAGAATTTTCCTTGACCTTTCTATAGAGAAACTAATTAAATATATCAAATAGTTGTATACATCCTGTATTCAAATCTATTGTTTTCCTTTCATATAGTTTATAATACAAACTCTAGGGAAATATTTCTTTTAGTAACTATAAGGATATGCCCATTTTTAAACAAAAATAAGTGTTTCACTCCTGTTTTCAACAATATTACTTTTCATATTTCTCTAGTCAAATTTCTCTTTTTTTAAACCCTTACCTTCCATTTTGGAGTCAATATTGTGTATTGGCTCCAAGGCAGAAGAGTGGTAAGGACTAAGCAATGGGGGTTAAGTGACTTGCCCAGGGTAACACAGATAGGAAGTGTCTGAGGCCAGATTTGAACCTAGGACATCCCATCTGTATGTCTGGCTCTCAATCCACTGAGCTACCTAGCTGCCCCCTTCAAGTCTCTTTTGAAGGAAATGACTTCAGATAAATAAATAAATTATGAAATAGCCCCATCCCAAATCTATGCTGGACTTTTTCCACAATCAACTTCTCAGAGCTGATTTGAGTTTCAAAGTATTTATGTGACTTAGAAAATTTTGCTATCATTAAAATAATGAATAATTACTGAGATACATTACTAAAATAAAATTTCCTAAATTTTCTGTGTTCTGAATTCTCCACAGTAATTCTTCAGTTATTAGGAAAAATTCTCCATAGACATCTCACAGTGCAAGCATGCCTCTTAAACTCTCAAAAATACTGGATTTCTAGTATAAACCAGACTTCCAGGAAAGGCTGGAACATTCTGTATAACATTCTCATAATTTTGGAGAGGATGCTTGCCCAATAGTTGCATGTCTGAGTGAAGTGTGGAGTTGTCATTAAAGCTTTGGAGGGAGACAGATTCTTAAGAGAAGAAAGCATATAAGTGGTTTTATATTCTCTCTGAGAATAAAACTTGGAAAGGAAAAGAGATTCTACATTCCTCAATTTCTCTGTGATTTCTAGCTTGCCTCCCTAAAGACATCAGAGAATTTTGCCATGGGAGAAATCAGAGCCTCTCTTGTTTGTAGTGAGATTTCCCAGTGACAAAGGAAAATTTCATTTATTCTTTATTTACTGGAATATCCTAATCATCCTAACTTTCTAATTTATATTTGGTATTTGTCTAGATAAATTAATTTATTCACCATTCCTTATTCATAATAGTCTTTATGTTTGGCAGGAAAGGACCAAGTTGATAGGCATTTTCTAAAGGTATTGTCTGCTTTAGAGATAGCAGCCAGGAAATAAATTTTATTTTGAAACAAATGAGCTCTAAGACTAGAAAACTTGGAGAGGAAAATAGACTTAATCCTAATAATTTTCTTTTATCTAAGAGTAAGAGAGAACATCCAATCACTTGGGCTCTTCTAATGCTTCCTTTGAGACAAAAATTGAAGGTTTATAGAGTGGCGGGAAGAGATATTTATATACACCCTTTGCAAACCTTATTTAGACAACCTGGGTGGACAAACTAAAAATATACATCACTTACATCTTTTATACTAGTTAATATGTATCCTGTAAGAACTCTTCTAACTCCATTTTCTTTGGTATTATATGTGTGAATATGAGTCGAAACATCATTTGCCAACACAGATAAACCCTCTTTACTTACCAGGAAATATTGGAAAGTGTTGTAAGTGGAAGTTAAGTGAGTTGCCCAGGGTCAAAGAATTCAATATCAGAAGTATCTGAATCCAAGTCTTCTTGATTCCAAGCCCCAAACTCTGTCCACTGGGCTTCTACTATGGTTTGATACAATGCTTTTGTTTTGTTTTTTAAGGGAGCTCGAAAAAAAATTAACTGCTTCATCGCTTATTTATCCTTCTAAAAACTATATAATAAACAAAATGTTTCTCAATTTTCAAGTCCCAGGCATGAGAAAATATATATTATGCTTATTAAAATTTTTATGTTGCTTATCTAAAGAAAATTGACATCACTACATAAATACTAAATCTATTTTAAACACAAAATTATAAATGGTTGATTTAGATGACTAATACATTTGTCATATCTCTGGAGGAAGAATTCTTGGCTTACAAATATCCATAAAATTATAACAAGCAGAACAAGCTAAATTTAATGGGAAAATGCATTTGTCAGAAGACTTAACGCTATCACAAATAACTAATTTTCTTCAGTATTTTCTCAATTGAAGTGATTGGGAAAAGTAGTTGCTACATACTAGTATACTGTTCAATACTATTCAAAATGCCCATTGTCTTTTTAGAGGTGTTTCATTTCTAGCATGCATTATCTGCATTCTGGTCTCCTTGCTGCACACAAGATATTTGTCTCCAGATTTCCACTAAACCAACTTTTGTGATTTCCCCAGTTTTGGAGAAGAAAAGCAAATCTCTAAAATCAGGGCATATGCTTCTGTTGAGTTTAATGTGTTCCATTCTGAAGTAGAACAATGCACATTGTGATTTTTGGAGTATTTTACTTTTTATCCTAATGTGTAACATCTAGTCCTATATTTTTGAGAAGCGAAATTTAGAGAAGTGAAATCATATGGTTGCTCTTTGAAATTCTAAGTAGTAAATGCCATAGAGAATTTGATGAAATAGAGTCTAAAAGACATTCAATACATATCTCAAGAAATAAATTGCCTCTGAATCTATGTTCATGCAAAAATCAGTGGGACTTTTTTGACTATCTTATTCAATAAGATCCATCAAAAAAAGTAGTTCAGTCTAGACTTAGCTGAGAAACTGGCTGTACATATATTCATCCATTTCTATATGAATATTTACATGTGTATCTTCATATATGTGTAGATAGGATAGATAAGTGAAAAGTTGATAATTTTAATTAGATGGAGAGAAAAAAAAGGAAACAGAGAGAGATGATAGATGGATATATGATAGATGGGACATGGCGGATTGATGGATGGATAAACAGATTAGGTTAGATTAGATAGATGATAAAAAGGTAGATATCTTTATTTCCCCATATAGAATCCAAGTAAGAGTTTTGGAGAACCTTAAGGATTTAACAGTGTTTCCTTATCATAGTAATTTAAGTATTGTTATCTTGAAAGGATGCTTTGCCTTTAGAAATCATAACTGTGCTAAGAATTTCCCACTGCACTCTATTGTGGATATACAACTGCATTTGGACCACAATTTGTTTAATTACAGGCATTACACCTTAAGAAGGAAAATCACCAACATTCAGAGAGGTGTCAACAGGACTTTGAAGGTCCTTGAGGTCATGTCATATGATAATCCATTGAAACAATCACACTATTAATCTCCTAGAGATGAAATGTGATAAAATGAGGTGACTGAAGGGTAAAAAAAAAGAGATGAATACATGTGGATCATGTATAAGGTTTGTTCTTCATCTGAGGAAGAATTTAGTCATTGTTGCAAAGAGACAAAATTAGTTTTGTGGTAAAGAAAAAAACCAACTTGTAGCAATCAGAGCTACTCCAAGATGAAATTAGCTCTCTTGGGAAGTAGTGAGTTTTCCATCATTAAAAATCTTAAAGCAAAGAGTGGAAGATTGCCTGGGTATTTTGTAAAGGGGATCCTTGTTCAGAAATAGGTCGGATTAGATGATTTATGAGATCCCATTCTATTCTTAGATGTTGCGATTGATATATTAAAAACGTGACTCCTATCCTTGAAAGATATCCGGAGTAAAACCTAAGAATGCTAAACTATTCAAATTCCATAACAAGTATTTCATTCATTAATTCATATATTTAATTATGCTTTCAAAGGAGTATCTATTATATACAAACCACTGAGAATAAAGCCTATGTTAACAGAATAGGATTATATATCATATTATCAACAATTATATATTAGTAGAAAAGTAAATTTATAAGACAAATTTCATGTCTTTAAGCTATAGTAATTAGGTGAAGGTATAGAATTTACACACCCCATCCTCTTGATACTATGATGATAATCTACGTATTTCCTGTGAGAGGGATGTCACTTTTTTGAGTATGTGTGTTTGTGCATGTGTGTCTAATATAGATACGTATGCATAAACATTCACTTTTTTCTAAAATTCTTAGCATAATATTTATTCCATGATGTGGGTTGATCCTGGTTTATTGTTGAAAGCTATCCAATAGCTCCAGGAATCTAACAAGGGGACAGTATAGGTGAGAAAGAATGAAGCTGGAGACCGTCTGTCTGTCAACTCATGGCTGCTCCTCTTCTCTGGCAATGAGCTTGAGATTTATTTTATACAGTATTCAACAAAACCCCTTCTCACCCAAAGCCCAAAGAAGTTTCACAGCTGTGCAGACACAGAATTACTTCATGATTTGTATATGGTTTTACACAGAATTTTCTCATAAAGATTATGCCATATGAGATAATGTCCAAGGCCAGAAAAGAGCCTAACTTTATCTAAAAGTTATTTTGGTAAAAAAAAAAAAAAGCTTCCATATTTTGAAAGATACATTAAAGAATGAGCTTTTGAGATTATGTGGGGTGCCTCGCTGAACAGGAAGGGTGTCTGACTCTGCCTACTTTGACCTTGGGCTGTCTAGGAAGAGATTACTGGTCCAGACCAGCTTCTACTGATTTCTGCTCTTTTCTCTTAGGAAAACTTGTTAACTCCTCAACTGTTGTTTTACTATAGAGTACTTTAAATGCTTTCTATAAAACTTAAAGCTGCCTTAGAGAATTTAGATTGATATGTTTTCAACAATAAAAGGAGCCACAGAGAGGGGTCAAAGGTTTTGGTTAGGCCATCCCTTCTGTGACCTGATTTTTAGTTCACAGAAACCAGTGTAGAGACTTTGCAAACTACGTTGGTCCTGATGGGGTCCATAGATTACACTAACAGAACTTATTTCTCTGAGTGGCTTCCAACAGTTTCTCAAAGTCAGTGCCAGTGGAGCAAAACATCAGATAAGTCTTACTGAAATATAAAGATTTTGAAAACCAGACTATTGCCAGAACAGATTATGTCTGTAGTCTCCAAACTGTTCTTGTTAATTTTAAAGAGCATTATCAATTGGCTACATGCAAGGTAATTTTTGAAACCATTACCTTCTGTCTTAGAATTAACTAATAATTAGTATCATTAATTAATCTCATTAATTAATGTAATTAAGTAATGCAAATTAATGAAATAGAATTGATTAATAATAAGTATTAAAACGGTATTAATTCTAAGACAGAAGAACAGAAAGGGCTAGGCAACAGCTAGGAAGCATTGATGTCACATTTGAACCCAGATCCTCCAGACTACAGATGTGGCACTCTAACTACTGTGATATCTAAATGCCTCAGAGTTTTTGGTATTTAACCTCTTAATCTAGAAGACCATTTAATCAGTGGTAAAGAGATTAATATCTGAGTAATTCATAAGCAAAACATTGAATAAATCATCTTTGAAGTATCAAAGAAATGTCATGGTTAAATATAATGTGAGCTTTAAGATGTCCTTAATATTTTCCTCCAGAAACCCATAAAGCTGATAATGAAATAATTATCATCTCCATTTAACAAATGAAATTAGGCTCAGGGAGAATAAGCAACTTGGACTTGTTTACATAGTTAGTAAATGGCAGAGTTATTATAGCTTAAACCAGATCTCTTAACTACAAATTTATTGGCAATTCCTCTACACTATGTCATCTTTTCATGTGACAAGGCTAAATTTTTAATCAAGCAAATGAAAAAGGAGAATCAGTCAGAGATATATCAATGCTATAAGGAAAGTATTATATCTCTGAAGCCAAAAGAGAAAACAGAAAACAATGTATGTTTGGGTAATTTAATTTCAAAATCTAAACATCAAATCTCTCTCTCTCTCTCTCTCTCTCTCTCTCTCTCTCTCTCTCTCTCTTGCTCTCTCTCTTTCTCTCTGTATGTATATATATATATATATATATAATATAGTATTAATTTGGAAAGCATAATTAATAGATTGAATAATAAGTGATGATCCAAAATGATTGCTATGGTATGGAATAAATATAGTTCAATGAGATTAATCATATAAGCTTAAAGTCTCAAACTTAAATTGAAAAGTAAACTCTACAACTATATCCTGGAAGAGTCATATATGTATATACATATATAGAGAGAGAGAATGAGAGAGAGCATGCAATCCTGTCACATCAGTTTATCTCTTCATTTTGTCTGGACATTGTCTCTGAAGGAACACTAAAATTGTGTTAGCGAGGTAGTTTGGTTATTTTTTTAAATAATTATGTTACTTGGCTGACTCCCTTTATCTATGGCATCCAGTAAAATTCCTAACTATTAATCAGATAATTTTTTTCTAGTTATGACTCTTCCAGTATATATTTGTAGTGTTTGCTTTTCAAATCCAGTTTGAGACTTTAAAATTATATGGTTAATTTCATCTAACTATGTTTATTCCATAATATTTCATCGTGATTGTTTTGAATCCTCATTTATTAATTGATCTAATAATTATGCTTCCTATATTCCTACTTTATGTAAATTTTATAAGTATACCATTGTCACATTTATTCAACTTGTTCAACAATATATTGAAAGACACAGAATCAAAAAGAAAATTCTGAGGTACTTTACTAAAAGGCACTCTATTAATTGACATTTATTCATTAACATCATCTTCTGATTTGAGCTAATAGCCCTATTCTAAACCCACCTATTATCTAGCCCACAAATCTCATCTTACTAATGCAAATATTATGAGAGATTTTGTTATATGTTTTACTAATATTTAGACATTTTGTTGGCAGGCTTTTTTTCTATGAAAGACTAATAATGCCATGGAAGTTCTCCATAATACCTATTTTCTTGTCTTAAATCTTCACAAATATTGCCTTCAAGAATACATTTTAATTCTATCATGAATTAAATCCAAAATTCCTGCATAATGGTTTGATAAATCTACCATCTTCCTTTTCCAGAAATCAGACATCCAAAAAGTTCTCCTCAACAACAAAAGAGAAGCTATATTCATAAAGTAAAATGTAAGGAATTATTTAATTAGAAAAATTTGAAAAGTTCCCTTTTGAAGTTTAACCTTATAATAAATAATTATTTGATATTATTTAAGTTTGCAACTTATTTATATTCACAGTGAAGCTCCCAGGCACTATATAAGGCGTTCTGTGTTAGTTACGTGTGTTGCAAAGCATGTGAATTGTGAGCAACCTTTTTACTAGAAAGTCCCAGGCTGCTCTTACTCTAAGTTCAAAAACATCTGTATTTTGGGGTTTATTGCTGAAATTCTCCTACCTTGTAAGTATTTGAAAGGCATGACAAATTAGTACTTCTCTCTATTAAAATGTCAACCTTAATTAGATGCTTACTTACCCCTAAACTTTAGCCAGCACCCTGCTCTGAGAAAGAAAAAGAATTAACTGACTTGTTTTGGTGATTCTCTGCCAGGACTTAATGCCCTGATTCATTTATTTTTTAAATCTTGGCTAGTTCCCAATGCACTAAAATTCAAATTACAAGTATTTCCCTTTTGATCATTTTTTTTCTAATTGGGAAAACCACCCAGACTGCCTACTCCAAATCCTACATGTAGGACTCTCTAGGAAGAAAGTGTCCAGAGCTTTGGAGGCTCAAGACTGTAAAACCAAGCACAGAATACTTTTACAGTGCTTGGGAGCTTAAATATGAAAATAAATATTTTAACTCTAAGTATTACTAAATTAATAATTACTAAAATGTGAAGCAATGTTCAGATAGATAGATAGATAGATTACTTTAGTTCTTTGTATTTTGATTTCTTCATCCCTAAATAAATAGACTGGACAAGATATTTAAAGCCCTTTCCAAGTCTGTGACTGAATAATTAATTTGCCCACATAAACAAGGAGGACCATGGAATGGTTTTACTTTTGCCTTTCTTTGTGCCTTACCTGTGACAATGACTGATCTATATTGAATATTTAGTAAATAGATAATAATCATAGTAATGAACTTAATTTTGTTGACATATGACATGTTAACTTTTCCATAAAATGCTTTATTTCTAAATGTGATTGTTTAGCCTTGTTTGGGGTAGGTGTAAAACCATTGCCTCAAGAAAGGAAGTTGACTACTCTCATTGGAGAGGATGTCTTTTATATGTCAAACTAATTGAATTAGGCAAGATTTTTTTTTTTACTCTAACTGGATGATGTGCACAACTCTAAAAAAAAGAGAGAAAAAAATTTGCTCAATCATCTTTGGATATGCACATCTAGAAATAAGCGTGGGTTCTGCCATAGAAAAGAGATAGAAATCTGAATATATGACAGCATCTCAGGTAGAGAAATAAATTCAGTGAAAAGATTAAGCAGAGTGGGAAAACATAAATTGGCCTAATCTAGTTATGCAGTTGTTCAGAGGAATATCTCAGGCTTTGTGGAAGAAAATATCAAAGCTCATGAAGCATGGATTAATATCAATGTTACTGCAGGTAAAGACCTAAAGGAAGTTATATCTATAAATATTACTAGAGGAAGGTATGATTAATCAAGCATTAAATAGTTAGGTTTTTGAGGTTTTTTTAAAACTTTGCTTCTAGGTTGATAATTTTGTTCAACAAAATACAAAGTGCAAAGTAGAGTTCTTTTAAAAGAACACAAAGAGGTATTTTTAAAATTTGGTTCTTTGATGTTACTCAATTTCTATTGCACTCTTATTTTCCCAAATAGCTTCTTATATAAGGTACATCCTGTTACGATACATTTCAAAGAGACATCCAATATCCTTGATTGTACTGAGAAATATTTGAATATTGCTTGAAAACATGTGCCATTTGTTGGAGTTTGGGAACACTTTCATATTTTAACAATACTTATTTTCACACAATTTGACTGGATTTTTTTTTAATACAGAAAACAAGCGAGTAAGAAACAGAGTATTATAACCTTTATTCTGCTTTTAACACAATCATATGAGCAAAGATATCCAGGAGAGAAAATCTTGAGTGTCTTTGAATGCTTTAATTTGCTTCTTTTTTATTAGACTTAGAATGGTCTTGAGTTTCCTCATAGATTTTTCTGTGAATGAAGCAGTTTGGTTCTTGAAAGCAAATTGATAATGGTGAATCACTTGAAATAAAGAATAAAAGCAAAATAGAAAAAAATACAATTATATTCAGAGAAAATAATTCTCCTTTTCTTTTTTTTTCCCACAAAAACTTGCAAAATATAAATTGACTGTATTGGGCATAATGCTTGTCCAAAAAAAATGACTATGTTTACCAAAATAATGAGTGCTACTGGGAACTTAACAACTACATACTGAGTAATTAACATAGTAAATGAATCACTAATACATTATGGACACATGTTTATTTTACCTTGCTGGGCACCATCAAATCAAATGATGAAGTCTCTAATTTACTCAGTATGCACTTCTTATTTCCTACTGTTTGTTTACAGTTTAAATGTTGGGATTCAACATCAGTCATACACTTTAGATTTATAGTATGATCATTAAACTCCAATTTAATTAGAATTCACAAAATTGAATTTTACTCATTTTTGGATGTCTGTTCTTGGAGGCAGTTTTTAAACTATTCATTTATCTGTGACAAAACAAAAAAATGCTGGTTTGTTTAGTGATGACAACAATGAGAATACTACAATTACTACAAGTACCACTGCTACAACAACTACTACTACTACTACTTATAATAATAGAGGTCTCACTTTCCTTAAAATAATTTGCTTTTGGTCACTAAGGAAAGTTATGCTATATTTCAGTGTGTTATAACTTATTGAAAAAGAAATCTACCTCCAAAAGGAGATAGATTGATTGGGAAGGACTTAGATTGATAATGGAAAAAACTCAACTTGGAACTTCTATAGGACAAGAAAAGAACAACCCCTTGAGTTTAGAGAAAAAAAGGGGATTAGGGTAATGGTAGATAAATTTAACAATGTCCCTGTCTCTACAAACTAATCTCCATCCAACTTTAAATGTTCCCTTAGAACAGGGGTCGGCAACCTTTTTGTCCGTGAGACCCATAAATGCCACATTTTTTAAAATGTAATTTCTTGAGAGCCGTACAGTGCTCACAGTGCCGCTCCTGTAACAGCGCCTGAAAAAAAATTGACTTTATGGCTCCTGCAGAAAGAGCCATATCTGGCCCTCAAAAGAGCCAGATATGGCTCTAGAGCCATACCTTGCAGACCCCTGCCTTAGAGGGAATGCTCTTCAGATCTTCTCAATCCCTTCTTACCAATTCCCTGATCTATCTAGAACCTAAAGCTATCTTACTACCTTACTTAACCTAAATATTATAGATTGTCTCTAAAAGGCTAAGGATACAGGTCTCACAGATGGATTGAATCCTTTCCCAAAGCCTGGGGTTGGCATTCTAGGTAAACCAAAAGTCCCAGATGAAAACCCCTTGGATTTACCTTAACCAAATTGTCTCAGCCAGATTGGTCTCAGCACTTCAGGGAAAGACAGATCTCCTCCAAGGTAGTTCTCCAAATCCAAGAACTTTCTAATCTTTCCACAAGACTAGTCTGTTCCCAGGAGCTGATAAAGCAAATGTCCTCCCTTCTAGCTCAGAGAGAAGCCAGATCAGGAGTGGCATTTAACCTCAGTTAATTCCCAAGATCCTCCTCTCAAAAACCTTCTCCTTCCAGAGTCTTCTCCCAGGGTTTGTGTCTAAATTTTCCTCCTTTCCTCTGAAAGACAATCTTTACTTTTTCCTATCCCTTATCCCTTATCCTTTCATTATGAAGGATGAATATACAGAGCCATCTATTCAACACCATAATCAAAGATTTCCATTACCTTTTATTATCTCTGTCCGAAAAAAATTTTGATGATTGGCTTGCTAAGCCCTCAGAATTTTAATGCCCTTCAAGACTTTCTTCTCCAATATCACAATAAAATAATAAACTTATTTGTATTCTCTTATAATGAATTTTAGTAATATTGATAGAAATGTAATTTATTTAGTGAATTTCTGAAAAGAATTGATGATACATAAGGTAATTTATAATTAGTTCTGTATCCTGGTGGCTTTATATGCTGATCATTTCATACTTTCCTAACTTCTATTTGTTCAGATATATTCAGAGACATATAGATATTATTCCCATCTTTTCAAGACCTTTTCATGATAAATTTATATGTTTCACAAAAACTTCAACTATGCAAACTTCCAAGTACATTATAGAGAGAAAAATAGGATTACAAACATAGGGATCATTTTTCCAGTCATCATTTATTCAATTGCATTACTTCTAAAGTCTTGTTTCTTAATTTAGTCCAAGAATATAGCTATACTCAATAACATTTATGTATTATTAAGTGATTATATTTGATATTTGTTAGTGAATCTAATATTGTATTCATTTCATCTTTTCCAAGGATGGAAAATAATGTCTTAAAAAATTTCATAACTGAATGTCTAAGGCACACATTGCTTATATTTACAATCTGCTGACAAGATGCTAGCTCCAATATCTACAAATGTAAATATTAGATGAACTCTTTTATAAATTACTATATTAGCAATGTGGGAGTACACACACTTAGAGAATATATGTAACATATATATGGAACACAGGAACACAAATGAAGAGAACAGTTATAGAGAAAAAGGAAGAGAGATCAAATCTTGTAGCAGACAACTACTTGCAAAGTCAATCTGGCAAAACTTTTCTAACTCTTTGAATCTCAGTGTTCTTAATTGGAAAATAATGCTTACCTTACAAGTTGTTGTCACATTCAGATAAGATAATCTATGTGAAGTGTTTTTCCAACTAGTAACTAGTAAGAATAGGATTAAGTGTAGGAGTAGGACCAGTAGTATACTTATGATTATTATCAGGAACAGAGTTGAAATTTCATGGGAAATAAGTGGGAAGATAGTTTAGAAACAGCCTTTAAATGGTTAGGAATTTCTATTTATCCTAGAGACAATAGGAAATCACAGATGTGATTGGCAAAGGGTGATATATGATCAGTCTTGTTATTTAAAAGCATCAATTTAGCAGCTCTTATAAAGGTGAAGAATGAAAGCAGAAACATGTAGGAGGTTATTACAATAGTTTAGGCAAGAACTAAGATAAAGATCTGCCCTGAGATGATGGTCATGTGGATAGAGAGAATGGGAAAGATTTGAAAGGAAAAATTTAAGATTTAGTAACTGATTGAATATTAAGGAAGAAGAAGAATAAAGAATTGAGAATGCCTCTGAGGTTATAAATCTGGGTAAATGGAAGGGTGATTGGGGATTCAACAGAAATAGAGAAGCTGAGAAGTGGGATGAGGTTTTTTTTTTGTTGTTGTTTTATGGTGGAGGGATGATAAAGAAGATGTATAGAGCAAGCAGTTTCTTGCTAAATGAATCTAATTAATAGAGGACTTGAAATAGGATTTCAGACTTAGGAGTAATCTGCATAGACATGATCACTGAACCAATGAAAAGTGATAAAATCAGGGAAAGACACCATAGAGAAAAAAAAAAAAAGAGACCAGGGCAAAGGTCTGGGATATAGATAAGCGTAGTGGCAGGACATAGGAGATAATTTATTTGAATATGATCAGATAAAAATAGAAAGTAGAAAAAGGCATTGTCAAATTAAGTCAGCAGGTATTTATTAAACCACTATTTTTGGCAGTATTTTTAATGATGTGGGGAAAATAAATACCAATGGGAAAGGCTGTGTTCTCAAGGAAGTGAAATCTAATGGATAAAGTATGATGCATACCAATATGCACAAACAAGACATACAGCACAAATTGGAAATAATCTCAAAAGGAAAGCAATAATATCAATGTGACTAGGAATTTTTAAAATGTGGGACTTAAAATTGTATTTGGAGGAAGCCAAGGAAGCCATGAGAAGTAAAAGAGAAAAAGAATTCGAGTCACAGGTAGAGCCAATGAAATACTCAAAGTCCAGGTAAAAGAATTTACCTTTTTTTCCAAAGATATTTTATTTTTCCAATTACATGTAACAATTTTCCATATATGTATTACCAAATAATAAGATCCAAATTATCTCCCTTCTTCCCTTCTCTCCATTCTCCTGGAGATGGTAAGCAATTTGATCTGGGTTATACATGTATTATTATGCAAGACATAATTTCATGTTAATTATTGTTGTATACTCATATAAAACCAAACCCCTCAAATAAAAACACAAATAAACTAAATTTAAAAAAAAGTTAAAAAAGCTTTTATTAACTTTCTGACTTTGAACAATTTTTTCTCTGAAAGTAGATAGTGTTCTTTATTAAGTCCTTCAGAATTGTTCTGGATTGTTTTATTACTTGACATAGCTAAGAATTTCACAGTTGATCATCATATACAATATTGCTGTTACTATGTAAAATGTTCTCCTGGTTCTGCTTATTTCACTCTGAATCGGTTCATATAGGTCTATACAGATTTTTTTTTAAATATCCTACTTATCATTTCTTATACTATACTAGTACACCATCACCTTCATATAGCACAATTTGTTCAGCTATTCACCAATTAATGGATAACCTCTCAATTTCTAATTCTTTGCCATCACAAAAAGAGCTGCTACAAATATTTTCCTACAAATAGATCCTTTCTCCCTTTAAAAAAAAAAAAATCTTTGGCATGGTATCACAGCATCGAAGGGTATACACAGTTTTATAGCCCTTTGGGCATAATTGTGAGATAATACTTCAGCTTTGTTTTAATTTGCGTTTCTCTAACCAAGAGTGAATTATAACATTTTATATGGTTATCAATAGTTTTGATTTCATCTGAAAACTGCTTGTTCATATCCTTTGATCATTTCTCAATTAGGGAATGATGTTTATTCTTATAAGGTTGACTCAGTTCTCCATAGATCTGAGAAACCAGATCTTAATCAGAGGAATTTGTTATATTATATATATTACATATATATATATATTATATAAAAATAATATATATTTTTTCGCAGTTTCTTGTTTCCCTTATAATCTTGGTTACATTGGTTTTGTTTGTACACAGTTATTTTTTTTAATTTAAAATACTTAAAAATATTTTACAACTTTGACTGTCCTCTATTTCTAAATGCTTCTCTTTTTCATAGATCTGAAATGTAAACTATTCTATGTTCCCCTAATTTATTGATAGTATTATTATGTTTATGTCTAAGTCACATATTCCTTTTAACTTTCTCTTCATATGGGGTATAAAATATTGGTCTATAGCTAGTTTCTGCCACCGTAGTTATAAGTTTTCCCATCAGTTTTTGTCAAATACTGAGTTCTTAGACTAAAAGCATAGAACTTTGGATATATCAAACATCAGATTGCTAAGGTCATTGACTTCTTCATATTAATCCACAACCCTATTTTTTAGCCAGGAGCAAATTGATTTGACAATTACTGCTTTATAGTATAGTTTGAGATCTGTCACTGCTAGGACACCTTCCTTCATATTTTTTTCATTAATTCTCTTGATATTTTTGATGTTTTATTCTTCTAGATGAATTTTGTTATTATTTTTTTAGCACTATAAAATAATTTTATTCATTTGATTGGTATGGCACTGAACTAGCAAACTAATTTAGGTAGAAACATCATTTTTATTATATTAGTTTGGCCTATCCATGAGCAATTAATATTTTTTCATTTATTTATATTTGTATTTGTGTGAAAAGTCTTTTGTAATTGTGTTCAAATAATGTTTGATTTTCTTAGCGAGATCACCAAGTATTTTGTATTGTTTAGAATTATTTTATTATATTTTATTTTTATTAATTTTATTTTAAAATATTTTCCCATGTTTACATGATTCATTTTTTTGTTCCTTCTTCCCTTCCCCCTTCAAGAGCCAACAAGCAATTCCACTGGGTTGTACAAATGTTATGACTTGATACCTATTTCCATATTATTCATTTTTGCTATAGAGCAATTTTTGAAAGCCTAAACCACAATTCACATACCCATATATACATGTGATAAGTGATGTCATATGTTTTGCCTTTGCATTTCTAATCCTATAGTTCTTTTTCTCAATGTGGTTAGCATTCTTTCCCATAAGTCCTCCAGGTGTGTCCTGGCTTATTGCATTGCTACTAGTAGCAAACTCCATTAAATTGGATTGTTCCACAATGTTTTACTTTCTGTGTACAATGTTCTCCTAGTTCTGTTCATTTCACTCTGCATCAGTTCATTGAGGTTCTTTCAGATCATATAGAATTCCTCCAGATTACCATTCATTAGAGCACAGTAGTATTTCATCACCATCATATACCACAATTTGTTCAGCCATTCCCCAACTGAGGGATAACCCTTCATTTTCCAGTTTTTTTTGTTTTTTTTTTTTGCCACTACAAAGAGTATGACTGAGTATTTTTGTACAAATATTTTTCCTTATTATTTCTTTGGGGTACAAACCTAGTAATGGTATTGCTGGATCAAACGGTATGCTTTCTTTTAAAGCCCTTTGCACATAATTCCAAATTGACTCCAAGAATGGCTGGATTAATTCACAAATGCATTAGTGTCCTGATTTTGCCATAACACCACCATTTATTTTTTTTCCTCTGCTGCATTATTGGCTAATCTGCTAGGTGTGAGGTGGAACCTCTGGGTTGTTTTGTTTTGCATTTTTCTAATTATGAGAGATTTAGAACACTTTTTCATGTGCTTATTGATAGTTCTGATTTCTTTATCTGAAAACTGCCTATTTGTGTCCCTTGACCAATTGTCAACTGCAAAATGGCTTGATTCTTTGTACAATTGAATTAACTCCTTATCAGTTTGAGAAATGAGACCTTTGTCAGAGATTTTTGTTACACAAATATTTTCCCAATTAGTTGCACCTTTCTAATTTTGATTGCATTATTTTGTTTGTACAGAAACTTTTTAATATAATGAAAATTATTCATTTTACATTTTGGAGTGTTCTCTCTCTTCTGCTTGGTCTTAAATTCCTTCCTTTCCCATAGATCTGAAAGGTATACTATTCTATGTTCACCTAATTTGTTTATGATTCCCTCTTTATATTTAAGTCATTTACCCATTCTGAATTAATCTTGATAAAAAGTGTAAGATGTTGATTTAAACCTAATTTCTCCTGTACTTTTTTCCAATTCTCCCAGCAGTTTTTGTCAAATAGCAGGTTCTTGTTTCAAAAGCTGGGATCTTTGGGTTTATCAAACATGAGCTTGTTATTATTTACCCCCAAGTCTATTCCATTGATCCATCCTTCTATCTCTAAGCCAGAATATATAGTTTTGATGATCAGTGCTTTATAGTATACTATGAGATTTGGTAACATTAGGCCTCCACCCTTCATGTTTTTTTTTTCATTAGTTTCCTTGATATTCTTGAACATTTTTTGTTCCAGATGAACTTTGTAATAATTATTTTCTAATTCAATAAAAAAGTATTTTGGTAGTTTGATAAGTATAGCACTGAAAAAGCAAATTAATTTAGGTAGAATTGTCATTTTTATTATATTAACTTCTCCTACCCATGAGCAATTGATGTTTCTCTAATTGTTTAAATCTAGTTTTATTTGTGTGAAGTGTTTTATAGTTATGTTCATATAATTCCCGAATTTGTTTTAGCAAGTAGATTCCCAGATATTTTATATTGTCTAGAGCAGTGATGGACAAACTACAGCCTGAGAGCCAGATGCAGCCCCCTGAAATGTTTTAACTGGCTGCTAGACATTATCCCTAATCTGACGAATAAAATGAGTAGGATTCAATACAATGAAACTTCGAAAGAGTTACCTTAGAAACAGACCGACAAATGAGCATTTCCTTTCCTTTAGCCCCTTCTTTAAAAAGTTTGCCTATCACTGGTCTAGAGTGATTTTATTTTATTTTTTTAATTTAAAAAAAATTTTATTTTTTAGAAAAATTTTCTATGGTTACATGATTTGTGTTCTTCCTTTCCTCTTCTCCCCCAAGTTTCCCCAACCGCCGCCCCCCCATAGCCAACATGCATTTCCACTGGTTTTAACATGTGTCATCTATCAAGACCTATTTCCATATTATTGATAGTTGCATTGGTGTGGTCATTTTGAGTCTACATTCCCAATCATGTCCGCATCCACCCAAGTGTTCAAGAAGTTGTTTTTCTTATGTGTTTCCTCTCCTATAGTTCTTTCTCTGAATGTGGGTAGCATTCTTTTCCATAAATCCCTCAGAACTGTCCTGGGTCATTGCATTGGTGTTAGTACAGAAATCTGTTACATTCGATTTTACCATAGTATATCAGTCTCTGTGTATAATGTTCTTCTGGCTCTGCTCCTTTCGCTCTGCATCAATTCCTGGAGGTCTTTCCAGTTCACATGGAATTCCTCCAGTTTATTATTCCTTTGATCACAATAGTATTCCATCACTGTCATATACCACAATTTGTTCAGCCATTCCCCAATTGAAGGGCATACCCTCGTTTTTTCCCCACCACAAAGAGTGAGACTAAATCTTTTTTGTTTTTCAAACAAACACAAAAAATCTTTTGATCTTTTCATCAGGTATTCTTGGAAGTCTCCTATTTCATTAAATGATCTTTTTTTTTTTCATCTGAAAGAATATAATTGAGTTTGCTAGATTGGTGATTCTGAGTTATAAACCTAGATTTTCCACCTTCTGGAATATAATATTCCAAGACTTCTGATTCTTTAGTATAGCAATTGCTGAGTCTTGTGCTATTCTGATGATAGCTCTATGATATTTTAATTGCTTCTTTTTGATTGTTTATAGTATTTTTCTCCTTGGCTTGGGGATTTTGAATTTGGCTTTGAATTTGAATTTGACTATAATATTGCTTAGAATTTTCATTTTGGGGTTCATTTCAGGAGACGTTTGCTGTATTCATTCAATTTCTATTTTACCCTCTTATTCAAGAATACCAGGGCAGTTTTCTTTAATAATTTCTTGTAATATGATGTCTAGGATTTTTTTATCCTGGCTTTAAGGTAATCCAATAATTCTTAAATTATATCTCCTTTCCTATTTTCTAAGTCAGTTGTATTTCCAATTGAATATTTCATATTTTCTTCTATTTTTTCTTTCTTTTAATTTAATTTTATTGTTTCTTGACATCACATAAAGTTATTAGCCTCTATTTATCCCATTCTAACTTTTAAGAAATTATTTTCTTCTATTAGTTTTAAACCTTTTTTTCCATTTGACCAAGTGTAATTTAAAAAATTTTTTTCTTTATTGGATTTTTGTTGAACTTTTTCCATTTGTCCAATTCCGCTTTTTACTGTGGTATTTTCTTCTTGCTTCACTTTCATTTCTTTCTAATTCTTCTTTTGCTTCTCTTCTTTAATTTCTAAAATTTTGAGATCTTCCAGGGTCTGAGACCAATTTTTCTAATTTTTAAAAAAAATTTGCATGTAGTTACTTTGATCCCATTGAGAAGATCCCCTTCTAAATCTGTATCTTGTTCATCTTTATCTCCATGGTAATTTTCTATGGTTAGAAGTTTTTTTTTAAATATTTTCTCATTTAACTAGTATTTTTCTCAACTTTTATTTTTATCTTAAAAGTCTGACTCTATCTCAGAGTAGAGAAAGCATTCTCTTTAACTTCAATTTTTTTCTTGATTCTGTTCTCTGTTCTAGTTCTCACTTTCTATAAGTTTCAGTTCTTCTATGGTTGTAAGATAGCCTATTGAGAGCTCTAAAAGTCACCTATCACTGCTGATGCAGTCTCCTTCCTTCAGGGAATGTTGATTGCTTGTAGGTCACAAAGCACAGTAAGCAATCTTGTGTTGGGGCTCAGGGTCTCACTTCAGGCTTGGCAGGGGCCTCTGTCCCCTTTGACTTGCACCTGCTAGGAACACTGCAGATTGCTTTTTACTGAGACTTGGGGACTCCACCTGGGTTTGTAAGGGGCTCCAAACCTTATTCTAGGGTTACATAAGCTAGACACACAGTGGACTGCCTTGTGCTAGGATAAGGGGCCTTAGGCCTCAATGCGGGTTTGTGCTAATGCTTGAAACATCAATGGGTAGGTGTTGGGGTACTTGTCTGTTGACTTTGGAAGTGTCTCATGATATGGAACTTGACTTCAGACTAGATTCAGAACCTGGAAGATTAGATATGGGGTGAGGAAATTTGCTGTTCACTTTCACAGATTCTCTGTGTCTTGCTGCAGGGTATGATGTCTTGTTAAGGGTTGAAACCCCCCCTTAATCTCAATTAACCAGATCCATTCTATCTACCTTCCAAATTGTTTTGGTCAGGAAAGTTGCTTCACTCCATCCCCTTGTTGGTTTTATAACTCCATTTTTCATTTGGAAACTTTAAGTTTGGTTGGAAAGAGATCTCAGAGAGGTTCAAACTTTCTATGCCTCTACTCTGCCATCTTGGCTCCACCTCAAAAGGGTTATCTTGTTTAACAGCAAAGAGACTAGTGTCATTGAATCACAGAATAATGGAGAGGAATAAAGTTAAAAAACCCAGCAAAGAAAGAATAGGGAGTAGTTATTCAGATAAGTGAATATTGGGAAGAGATGGAGAAGATCAATCAATGTAGAAGAAAGATGAAAACACAAGAAGGGAAAAGTTACAAACAGCTAGGGTCTCTAATGTCTTCTTGTACTTCCATTCTTTTCTAGGTATATTTTTTTTCTGGACTGAATTTTAAAATATCTTCTTTCCTTATTTAATTGCATTCATTTCACTGAGTTAGCAATGTGACTTCCCTAACATAAATCAATATAAAAGTATGAGCTGTTTGTATAACAATTTGAGAGATTTAAAGGAAAGTTACTTTATTAGATAAATACAGACTGATAATTTTCTTTTATTAGAGAAATTTAACTGGTAAAAAACCCAGGATATTTCTATAAATAATAAGGAATAAAGTAACTTTTACCTTTAAAAAAATTAAATCAGGATTACATAAGATCTGACAAAAACAGGGTTAAAAGACCTTTGGGTATTAGAGTGTGAAAGGATACTCCATTGTGTCCAGAAACTTAAGCTTTGATAATTGTCAACTCTTTCTTCTCACATGAATGCTTGTTTTCTCTCTCTCTCTCTCTCTCTCTCTCTCTCTCTCTCTCTCTCTCTCTCTCTCTCTCTCTCTGTGTGTGTGTGTGTGTGGTGTGTGTGGTGGGGAAGAGAAGCAAAGTTAAATCTACCTTCTACTTTTTTATTCTATTATTTAAAACTCCTGTCCACAATCACTTGTCCTTTGTCATTTTCATTCACTCTTACACAGCCCAATTTTCATTGTAAGACTTCATGAAACTATTTTCTCCTCATGATTCTGACCTGCAAACACCTTTGCTAGGGGGCATTAGACCTTGAATAAACATTCTCCTACTCATGTGTTTTCTTCCTCTTGGTAAGCAGCCAATGCAACATTTTCTACCTATTTGGTACGGAAGCTCATTACCCTAACTAATGTAATTTTGTATGCTACTGAAGTTATGAATCTGATTTTGGTTCAATAAATGCATTACTTAGGTTTAATCACACAACGCTACAATTCAAATATATGTATGTAAACATCTGGGTTTGACTGGAATATAAACTACTTTTGTGTGATGCAGAATGCCATACTAATGAGCTCTCAGCCAAACAAAGTAAAAAGCCTTTTCAAATATCACATTAGTTGAAATTAAGCTTAAGATTTATAAGCAAAGGCTGATATTTGGAGTTAACTAAATGCTTTGGATTTCCATTCCCTAATAAACTGTTAGTAGTAGCAGGAATCTGTAAACAATTGAAAAATATAAGCATAAAAAACAATCCAACAAATACCACAATGACACTTTCTCATGTTTAATAATATTTATTCACCAATAACATTACATATATTTATTCAAGTGAAAGGAGTCTCAATCAAAATGACAAATATCTTCCTTCAGATTTAGGATCCTAGGAATTTTAGATAGGATGGATCTTAGAGATTCAGTTATGCCAGTTTAATCTCTCAGTGAAAATTGCATGACTAATGGCATATCTAATGCCTATTCTTTTTTCATATTCAGAAAATGTTGTCAATAAATTACCAGATGATTCCAAATAGTCTCACCAGCTGGCAGAATAGTATATCAAATGTATAACATGTATAAAGCATTTGGAAAACCTTAATATTATCAACTTATTATGGTGAATGTTGTAATGTGGTGAATGTGACAGAATGTAGGATGGATAGGATTGGGGAAAAATATAAGGAAAATAGAACCACCATGAAGCTATTTCAAGAGTCCAGGTGTGAGGTGATGAGGGCCTATATCAAAGTTGTGACAGTGTCAGAGGAGAAAAGGGGGTACATAGGAGAAATGTGACAAAGGTGAAATCCTTTGGCAACTCATTGGCTAAGAGTTGTGAGAGTGATAGCAAGGAATCAAGGATGACATCTACGATTGTGATTCTGGGGGAATTGGAAGACAATAGGGAAGTTTGAGTGAGGGTTGAAGTGGGGTAGGGGGAAAGGTAATGAGTTCAGTTTTGGACATGTTGAGTTTACGATGTTATTACCAGAAACATCAGAAAAAGGGCTGAAAGAGAGGAGCCAAAGGCAAAAAGAAAATGGTATATGCAAAAGGGAATATATTAGAAAAGAACAATATTATGCATTAACTTATTTAATGCAGTTCTCCCTTATGGAAGGATTAGTGCTTTGACATAACATAAGGAAAAGAATGATGGAGTTCAAGTGGTGAAAACTTGGTTCAAGACTTCGTATAACACAAGCTCTGTAAGTCTAGCTTCAATTTCATTTTCCAAATGATTAGAACAATTAAACTTCTAATATCTCCCTCATCTATATTTTTAAGGGTCAGTGTACATGACATGTCTCACAAACTTAAAAGGATCATAGAAATATCAGTTTTAGTTTTTGAAAGGAATGAGATTCCCTGACCCCTTTTTAATGATGAATCAATCAGTATTTAGCTAAAGGATATGATTAATCTGGGATAACAATTAATAATTATAGCAACTGTATTTTATAAGGTTATTAAGCAAACTGAATGTAACATAATAAGTTGCTTTTCTCTGTAACCTTATATTAGTTGCTATTTCTGTAACTTCCTATTTTCTCTAACTTTCTATAAGCCAGCATTCTGAGGTGGGGTGTGGTCCCACCCAGCTTTATCCTAGGTAGAAGGGAGTGACTCCTTTGTGGGAAGGCTAGGTCATCCTCCCAGTGAAAGGCCAAAGCATCTTGCCTTCTGGGCTGAAGGGCTGTGCCCTCTAAGTGGAAGGTCTCTCAGGCATGCATAGAAGGCTGGTCCCAGTGGAAGATCTACTGTATATAGAATATCCTCTTTCCATATAAGATATATATATATATATATATATATCTGGCCATCCAAGGCAGGTCCTTGGAAAGAATGGGGATAGCCATTCTCCAGAGATCAGAAATGAGGAAATGTTAGGATATATAACTGATAGAAATCATTCTTTCAAGGGTCTTTGGGTGTCAGGAAGCCTAATGACCCAGCTTTGCTGAGAGACCGTCTCTTCAATAAGCCTGCAATTGGCTAGGAGTGTTGCCTCTTTGTTTTCTTTCAGATTGGCTGAGAAATATTTGGCACATTTTTTAGTTGTTTTTGTTTTTTTGTTAGCAAGGAGAATGAAACAAAGGAAAATCATCAGTGCCTACCTGCTTTTCTTTCCAAACGGAATATTAATAACAGCAGCAAATTCTTCTGTTTTCCAATGGCAGAAGCATTTCCATTATAGAAATTTTTTCTAGCTATAAACATATTATTCTGGATAGGAATTCTATGAAATTATCATTCCAATAAAACAATTCATTTCATTATGTATCAATATACCATTTATTCTGAGCTAGAAAACTTGGTATAGTAGATAAACAATTGACCTCAGAATCAGGAAGACTTGGGTTCAGGTTCCATTTCTGACTGAGAATTGATGTGTAAGTCACCAAACGCTGCAGTGGGGTCTCCATCCACAGTGTACCTCGAGGCCTCTGCACCCTATAACCACCATAGCAGATCTAAGGGCCACTGAGTGGTCAGGGGTGGTCTCTGGGGACAGACAGGATTTGTGCAGCCCAGAGCTGGACTCCCCTGGCCCCCAAAAAGCTTAGTTCAAGGAGATCATGGATTTATTCATCCCTAGACCCTCGACCCTCAGCTCAAGGCTTTGGCCCCTCCAGCTGAGGACTAATTAACCCTGCCTGGGTTGAGCCAGGGGCCAGAGCAAAATACTTAGCATGTTAGGTTAGATATCTTACCGCATCCACTCTCTGATTTTCTTACTTTCACTCTCTCTTCTCATCTGTAAATAAACTACCATAAAAGTCATTCTGACTTGAGTCTTTCATTTGGAATTGTATCAATTCCTGGAGACCAGCTCTTTGAATATTCAAGTCCAACCATAATTTTTTACTCCCTTTACAAAATGAAATCTGGGATCATATTGGGAAGGGCTTTAAATGCCAAACAGAAGTTTGTATTTTGTCCTAGAAGCAACAAAGAACCATTGAATGTCTCAAGCTAAAAAGGGGTGGAATCAGATGTGCATATTAATTTGGCACCTTAGTGAAGTATGAATTAGTGAGAGTCCTGGAGAGTCAGTTTTACTTATGCTATTATAATGAATTCACCTGAGATTGATGGGGTAAATAGAATTTCAGGTCACTGTTTTACGTATTACCTTTATTGTCCAATATGTTTTCTAATCTAGAGCTTTGATTTTGATTTGTAAGCAAGTCTTAATCTTCAGAATGACAAATATATTTGGAAATATCTAATTCTTAATTATCCAGGTATCCCTTTCATATCATGTTTATATATCTCTTCAAAGTTATGTTTCTATTTTGTCTAGTTATTTACTGTCATTTAAACTTAGCTTGCTTTTCCAAGAGATCAATAATCAATTATCTTACCCTCCTTCCAATTTGTTCAACTTTTGTCTTCCAATAAATTGTGTGGCACAAAAGATGAACACTAGATGAGGAATCATTAGTTCAGGCTTCTTTCACATTTTAGAGATGAGGAAAACCATCATTGCTTATAAGTAAACTCAAGTCCAAAGTATATCTTTCTAAAATAATGTCAAAACTGGCAACTAATTTCTCTCTGGCATTAGTTTCAATGAATTATCATACTCTCAGAAACCCATGGCTCTAAGAAGTAACATTATTTTAATTTTGATTTTTTTACTCATAATGTATTGGGTGCTAAAAAAATAAAACAAACTTCTATCTATTTCTAAAATCTTTCTGGAATTTACCTGAATGAGATGAAAACCAAGGACGAATAGTCAGTAGCATTGTTAAGGCAATAATTAATAAGGTAATATTCACAGATCTGATAATTAGCCATAAAAGGAGCTTGATTCCATGAACATTTCTAAAAGTTGTCAACTAAACATATCATAGTGAATGTTATTTTTAAAATGAATCCAGTTCATTTAACATTATTATTATGTATATTTCTGATATTTTATAATTAATGGTAGCATCCTAAGCCTCATTATGCCTTTTCTCAATAAGTGTCAGTGGCTCCCTATTGCTTCTAATAAAGTAGATAAACTCCAGCTTGGTATTTCAAGGCCCACACTCTGATTCCTGCATATCTTTCTATGGTGATTAATCTAACTCCTCTGTGATTTTATCTTTTAGCCCTACTGGGCTTTATTTTTCCTGTACATGACATTCCATCTCCCACCTCCTTACATTTTCATGGCCTATTTATATTCTTGGAATATGTTCCCTCCTCTCCATTCTCTCTCAGACCTCCTATCTCCCTTTAATTCTCAGTTCAAGTTCATACTTTCCACCTGCCCTACACTGCATATGTCTCAAATTAACTTATCTCAGTACCCATCATTTCTCAGTAGAATATAAACTCCTTAAGAAAAAGCAGTTATATTTTTGTTTTTGTATCAACACTACCTAACACAGCACTTGATTCTTGGTAACTTGTTAATAAATGTTTGTCAAATTGCATTCATTCACAGTGCCATCAAAGCACTCACTGCATTATATTAAAAGTTCTGACAGGTGCAGGTCCTACATTGCTCCCCTATAATACTACCTTCTCTTTCAGATGCTCTCCAAGAGAACTTGGAATAAATCCATATCTACCCTCAATCAAGCAAATCATTTTCTGTGGCTCCTCTTTTCTTTCAAGTTAATTAAAAAAAATTGGTTCAATATGGAGGCAGACTTCATTTACTTTAAGAGGTTGGAAAAAGGAATGAATGCAGGTAAATTGTGAGAATTTTCTCTTCCCTTTTAATTTGAAACTTTAGAGATTAACTTTTCCATTAACACAGAACAGGATTATAGCACTCTAGAGGCTTTGTACCAATCTGTTCCTCCATGCACAACAACAGAATTTGGAGAAACACAGTGCAGGACCCAGAGGTTTTATTCTGCTTTGCCCAGAAAACTCATCACTGACTCTACAATTGTGAGAGAAATGGAACATCTCCCACCACGTTATGAGATTCTTCTTCTTACAAAACATTATTATGTTACAACTGAGTCATTTAATGCAATATTTCATCAATTTCTTATGAAACCATAACATAGGGTAGCTCCTTGAAATGTGTTCGGTCTCAGGACATATGCAACTATCCAATTTTCGTTACCTCCATATTCCTTTACAACCCATGCTTTGAATCTACTCGTGCTGAGAGACACACTTCCACATTATTAACTGCCCCTACTCAACTACTAGCACATTACATTACAAGCATGTAAGAATTGAAAACTAATTTTACCTTGGAAGGTTCCTACCCATTCCTGGAGAACAACAGACCCAACCAGATCCAATACATTTTTATTAAGCTGCATACAAAAGGAGACAGGAAAGTGGAGGGAGTATTCTTGTTTTATAGAGATAAAACCTTGTAGGAGAGCAGAAGCAAAAGGAGATTAAGCTGAGTCCAGATTCTGTCCTTCCTAAAGGAAGGCATGGAGAGGATTTTGGAACTCCACCTTCCACTCAGAAGGGAGTGGAGGCTGAAGGAACTGGTGTCAGTCAAGGCTTGAGTTAGCACCAGGATGAGGAGATAAGAAATAATGAGCTTATCCTGAGAGAGAGGAATGTTGTTCCCTGGAGCTGTTGATCATGCCTTTTCTTTTTTTTCAAAAACAATCAGTGACATCATGAGGGTGATGACTTGCTCTTGAATTGGATTTTAGGTGAGGCTGAATTGCACAAAGTCAAGGAACTCATTCTTCTAAAGTCATGGAAGTCCAATGATAAGATAAAAGTCAAGGTAATTGGTGATGGTCCAAGATGCAGTGGATGACCTTGCCATCTTTGATGTCTGACCAAGTACTAAGCTCTCCCCAGGACCTACTTCTGCTGTTTTCATAGCAGTTGGAACAAATTGTCCTCATCACTCCATTCCATTGGGAAAAGTTTTCAGGTTCCGGGGGTGGACATCTCCCTAACTCCCTATAGGTTTGAAGTCTATTGGTTACTCTCAACCTAGATCAGTCAGTGTGTCAAGAAGATTTTACTTGGATGCTGCTGTTTCACATGCTATAGCTTCTTGGAGCCACAGTTGAGAGTGGCATGAAAGTGAATCCTCAAAATTGAATGAGGAACCTTAAAAAGGGTTTGATGAACCTTCACATCAGAGGTGCTAGTCTTCTGTGAACACTTCATAAACCCTATATGCTTCCCTGGAGCAGATACCAGTCAGAGTAGCAAATAAAAAGTGGAGTGAGATTTTTTTTTTGTTACATTAAAGAAATGGATCCTAATGATAATATAGGGTGTCTCAGTTCACCAATTGTATTAGAAGATTTGTTATTGTTTGTGTAAATAAAAATTATCTTTTCTAATGTGACTATTTCCTAATCTTAGTAGTAATAACTGTTTTTTTAGAAAAGGCTTCCTAATCTAGAGTCTTAATAATAAATTTTGTATTATTTTGATCTAATATTTCTGTATATTCTCTAGATCCATGAATTTTTCCTACTCAAAACTTTCTTTATAGTTCTGCTTTCTTATCTGTAGCAATAAATACCTATATGATGAGAATTATTTGCAAGACAATAGATTTCAAACCTAAGTATTTAAGCTTTAGCATTATATTGAGGCGAAGGAAATGGCAAATCATTCCAGTATCTCTATCAAAAAAATAATATAAGAAAGAGTCAAATACAACTGAAAAATGACTAAACAGTGATATTATATTCATAATGCATGGTATAAAAATTCAATGAATCAACAAAGCCTGGTTAATTTCCTTTTTCTGATATATACTAGCTGTGTGACCAAGGGCAAGTCCCTTACATACTTATGGCTGCTAAGACATGGAGTCTTATCCTTTTTGTGTCATAAACCCCTTTAGCAATATGATGAATCCTGCGATCCTCTTCTCAGAATAATTCTTGTAAATGCTTAAAAAAAGAAAGCATTTATATTAAATATAATTTAAAAAAAATAATAAACCTCTTTAACTCCACATAAGGAATTTTTGCTCTAAGACTACAACCTTCAGAAGAATTGGAAATCTGCCTTAGTGGAAAGTTGTTGTACTTTTACTCCACAAATGAACTGACTGGACTTCCCTTCTCACCTTTCCTCCCAAAAGAAGATGCTACTTAGTGACACTATCAAGTGGCATGTCATTTATATTTGGTTTCTAGCCCCCCACTATATTTCACATTCCAATAATTCAGCCTTCACCTCATTCTGACACATTCAAAATATGCTAAGATGGCATTAAATGCCAGGAGGTTTAACAAAATCACTGTTCTCATTTAAATGCATACAAGATTTTCCTAAAGTTCAATTCAATAAGTAATAGCTTTTAAATACCTGACATTATGCAGAATGGGATGCAGAACACTAGCTATTACTTATGTCTAAAAATACATATCAATGACAAGACCTGAAACTCTGAAAGTTATGGCTTCTATCCTACAAGTCAGTATTTAATAAGTGATTGTTTGATTTCCGAACACAAATAGATATTGCCACTAACATTCATATCTTGGAAGAAAGGCAAATAAAATTATTGAAGATGAAAATGAAAGCAGTTTTCAATGTAAGGTTTGAGAGTTATGGCTACAGGGTATAATTACTGTTGAAGCAATGCCTATTTCAGTCATTTTACATCAGTAGATTTTATATCTGATCTATTTATTTGACACATCTCATGACAATGCTCAATGCTCAGATTAATACTGTGTTTTACTCAAGATACCTTTTTTTTTTTTTTAACTTAGTATATGCAAAATCATCTCTGGGAAAACTGAAATAAGAAGTTCCCACAACCCCCACCCTTTTAGTGAATCTAATATGCCTTTTTAAAAAAAAAAAAAAAACTTCTTCCCATTTCTTTCTGTTCAACCCTGTCATAAGCCTTGTCCTCAGGTCCTTCTCTTTACTACTCTACTTCTCATCATACCCTGCTCCCAGTTAAGAATTGATCCTGTGATTCATCCTCAAGTGTAATTCAATGAAAATTATGCTGTTTTATAGTTGGTAGTTACTTCAGAAATCAAATCACTTTCTCGTTCTATTTTACATGAGACTGAGGCCAATTATGGATAGACCAGTAATAATAATTAATAATACATTAATAATAATAATAATAATAAAGAAAAAGAGGAAGAACAATAATTATAGCTAGCACTCTGATAGCACTTTATAATTCACAAAGCACTTTGTGTGAAGTAAAATATCTAGGGGACCTCCATTCCAGCTTTTGATGCCATGTACCCCAGTGGTGGGACATAGAAGTCACAGATTCACATGTTATATCTGACGATGATTCAAGCTCCTGTCCTCTGTATAGAAAGACTCCTTCTAATTGTCCTAATAAAGTTATAAGATTGACATTTATCTTCTTTCAGTCTTTACCTTTTTATGCTTCTGTTATGTCTTCTGTTTGTCAAATTTTCTATTCAACTCAGATCATTTACTCAGGAAAGTTTGGAAGACCCTTATATTGTTAAATACACATTTTTCACCCTGAAGTTTTATATTCTCTTTTGCTGGGTAGGGTTATACTTGGTTTTAATCTTAACTCCTTTGTTCTTCAGAATTTTATAATCTAAAACCTCTGATACATTTAACATTGAAGCTGCTGAATCGTGTCTGATTCTGACTGAGGGTCCATGACATTTGAATTATTTATATTTGACCCCTTGTAATACTTTCTCTTTGACCTGGTTGCTCCAGAATTTTGGTTACAATATTCCTGGACATTATCATTTTGTGATTTCCTTCAGGAAGAATAATGAGAGTCTTTCCATTTCCATTTTACTCTCTGAATCTATGATACCAGGGCAGTTATCTTTTATATTTTCTGGAATACATAGATTTTTTTTTTAAATTTGGCTTTCAAGTAGGTCAATCAAATTTTAAAATATCTCTCCTCAGTCTATTGTCCAGATCAGATGTTTTTAAAGGAGATATTTCACATTTTCTTCCAAGTTTTTTTCATTGTTTTGACTTTTTTAAATTTTTATTTTTGAAGTCTCATGGAGTCAGCTTCCACTTGCCCAATTCTAACTTTTAAGGAATTATTTCTTTAGTAAGCTTTTGTATTTCTTTTTCAAGTTGGCCAATTTCATTTTTAAGTTCTTTACTTCAGTTATTTTTATACCTCTTTTACTATTAGGCTGATTTTGTTTCTTCAGGTGATTTTTTTTTCATTTTATTTTTGTGCTTCTTTTCCCAACCTGATTCTCTTTTCATAATTTTATTACATGATTTCCATTTGTTTTCCCAATTTTCCTGCTACCACTTGTTTTTTTTTCTTTAATTCTTCCAGAAATTCTTGCTAGCCTTTGGTCTAAGTCCCATTTTTCCTTCAGACTTTGCTTATAACTATTTTCACATTGTTAACTTTTTCTAAGTTTGATATCTTGGTCTTCCCTGCTTCTATAATAGCTTTTTATGATAAAATTCTTTTTTTGTTGTTTTTGCTCATTTTTTCAGTCTAGTTCTTAATTTTAAGCTTTATGTTAAAGCTAGGCTCTACTTACCTGGGAAATTAAAGGCATTTTCCCAAGCTTCAGGCTTTTTTCTTTCTACTATTTTCAGAGCTATTTATGGAGATCTACAAGTTTTCAGTATTTGTGAAGTAGTATTATCTTGGCAAAGGCATGACCAGTGTTCCTACTTGTCTATGCCCTGATCTTTACCCATCTATGGACTCTGTTCCCCTGCAATCACAATTGTTAGTATTCCTCTTAGCCCTGGAAATATTTGTAGGTCCTTTGCTCTCATCACTCCTCTTGGCTCTGGAACTGTGATAAGGGCCAGTCATTCCTTGTGACAGGTCACAAATAGTCATTTCATTCCTGAAACTCTAACCAAGAACAACTTGTGAACAATATAGTTGTCAATCTGCACCAGCTTCACCCAATGCCAGTCAAGAGTACCCCATAATGTCTTTTTTACCAGTTGTCCAACTTCCATTCTGTCTCTTTCCTGAGAGCTTCCAAAGCTGCTATTGCTATTACTGCCCTTGTGGCTACCTCCAAGGTGGCTAGAGAACCTTTCTGTAAAGGTGGAAAATTTGCTACACCTGATCTAAATTCCAAGCATCCTTTTAAGTGTGTCCTCATTTGATGTACAGGGGCTTGGGAGATAAATTTGGCTGAGACCCCCACTACAGGGCTCTTTTTTAGGAGCTTGAGCTTTGCTTTGGTTAAGGTGTGGATCTCTGGCTCTGTATTCTGCTCACTTAACTTAAGGAATCCTTTTCCTTCTTTTTACTATCTCTATTTTGCTGTAATAAAGCCACTAAAAAGATACTAACAGCCTCACAATTTAAATTGTAATTATTATAATTTTTGGTGACCACGAAGGGACACAATCTCTTCTCCTGCTGTGGTCTCCCCTCTCCCTTCTCCCTTCTCCTTTCTCCTTTCTCCCTCCAAGAAACCTTTCAGAGCTTTCCCAGACTCATTGCCTATACCTGCTCACCAGGAGAGCTGGGCAGCCAGGTCTCTGCCACACAGAGGATATTGCTGCTGTTGTTTGCTGTTGCTGCTACTGGTAAGCTTTAAACTTCCTGTCCCAACCCCAGCCTACAGAAGGGGAACTTTTTTCCCCTTACTAAGCAGCTGGTCCTCCCTCCTAATTAACTCTTCTTTTTTTTTTTTTTTTTTTCACCCACCCCAGCTTGCTTCCTTTTAGCTAAAACCTTTCCCACTACAGCTAAGAGGTACCCTTGCCCTACACCAGGCTTGTTCCCACCCTAGTGCTATGGCCCTTTCTTGGGACCTCCTAAATTATAGGCAGGGGAGAAAAAAGGTTTCCATCTAGCCTTTTGTTGGCTCTGCTATTCAAAATTTGATTTGAGTGGTTATTTTTAAGTTGCTTGGAGTGGAATTTTGGGAGAATTCAGATGGATTGATTCCTATACTCTGTCATTATGTTTCTGACTTTTTAAAATTCTCATTTATAGGATTTTCATTGGTTGGTTTCATATTTTATAGAAAACTAATTTGAAACACCAGTCTAGGATTTAATTATTGTCCCCAAATAAAGAGCACTCCCTCAAACCTTTCTAAAATATTAAATGAAAAGATCAATGTAATGTCCATAAAACACAGAAAATAATAGTAAAGTCAGATGTTGTCATCTTTAGTTTGATGCTTCTCAAAGTATGTTTTTGCTTCTTATTTAATTTTTTTAGACACTTTCATTTCCAAATATATCTTGCTATACCACTTAAGAAGTCAGATCTCATAATAAGGAAGAAAAAAAGAAAACAAATAAAGCAATTAGTAAAACAAAAGTAACCAAAAACAACAATTGTGTCTGACATATGATATTCCATACCCATATTCTATCTCACTTTCAAAAAAGGAAGGTTGATGAAGTTTTTCATGTCTTTGATTATTATACATACAGGGTAATCAATTTTATTTTTTGTTCTTTCCATTTATATTGTTGTAATGACCATGTACATTGTTTTTGTTATGTCTTGTTTTTTTTTCCTTTGTCTGCTTATTTAACTTGGTAACAGTTTATATAAATCTTCCCCTGTCTTTGTGTATTTTTCATATTACTTCATGAATTATTAATCTCTTTTTTTGTCATGAACACCTTTAGCAGTCTGTTGAAACCTATAGAAACCATACATAAATACCTTAAATTAGTGATGGGCAAACTACAGCCCATGGGCCAGATGTGGCCCCCTGAAATGTTCTATCCTGTGACATTATTCCTAATCTGATGAATACAATGAGTAGGATACAATACAATGAAACTTCAAAAGAGTTGCCTTAGAAACAGACTGACAGATGAGCATTTCTATGGGAGTCTCAAATAGATAAAAATCTGAGACTCCTCTTTTGACCCCTTTTATGATCCTTGTTATTTCTTGTTGAAAAGTATTGTGGCCTTATTGAAAAGCTTTAAGCTCATAGCAAACCAACAGTCAAGAGGTTAACATTCCTCCCCATTGGTCAGAAATGCACCCAAGACTAAAACCTTAGTCTGGCAGGGGCATTTTGCCCAGGAGAAAAGTATTCTCAGACTTAGCTTGCTGATAATCACACAGCTGAAGGTCCAGCCTGGTTCTTATCTTCACCTTGAAATTTCTGAGTTTCTGTGTATTGTCTAAGCTAATTGCAATGTCTGCGGAGATGTAAAACTCTCTCTGGGCTTGTGGGTGAAAGGGAGTTTGAATTTTCATACATAAAAAACTTGTGACTCAATGGTACTTTGGAGAATCAGCTATGAGTTAACAGTCAAGATCATCTCCCCTGTCCTGTTTCTTATCAACTAAGCTGTCCTTATCAGATTATCAGAGATGATAGATAGATCTCAACACATTTCCTTTCCTTTGGCCCCCTCTTTAAAAAGTTTGCCCATCACTGTCTTAAATGCATAGGATACCAAAAAAAAGTACATCTATTTCATTAAAATATATATTTTAAAAATATTTGTATCTATCTTACCTATAGGTTATGAAGTCCCAAATTTGTTCTTGAAGCACAATAATAATTTATAATGTTTATGCAACATAATTTGCTTAGCAATTCATCAACTGACATGAATCATGTTTGATCAATTTTGTTTGCAATTGTTTGATAATATAAAAAGTACTTTTATGAATATTTTAAGGGTAAATTTGGACTTTTTTCCTCTTCTATATTGCCAAAATATATTCCTAGGAGTATGATTATTCAGTTAAAGAATGTGGATATTTTAGAAATTTTTATTTTGAAATAGATCCAAATTACTTTATAGAATTATTAGACAAATTTATAGCCCCAACAATAGTGTATTAGTGCACCTTACTCCTTCTTTCTTTCTTTTTTATTCCTTCCTTCCTTCCTTCTTTCATTCCTTCCTTTCTTTCATTTTATTTGTGTTGTTTTTATATTATAAATATTTCTACATTTCCCAACATTTTAGTCCAGTCACATCATCCTTAAACAATCATGGTGGTAGTCTTCTATCTTGTATCTCTGTCCCAGTATACCTTCAGCGATGCTATAGACTGCTGGCGAAGTTGTGAATTAATCCAGCCATTCTGGAGGGCAATTTGGAATTATGTATAAAGGGCTTTAAAAGAATGTCTGGCCTTTGATCCAGCTATACCATCAAAGATATTTTAAGGAAAAAGACTTGCACAAAAATATTTATAGCTATACTCTTTGTGGTGGCAAACATTTGGAAAATGAGGGGATGTCCTTTGATTGGGGAATGGCTGAACAAATTGTGGTACCTGATGGTGATGGAATATTGTTGTGCTGAAAGGAATAATGAACTGGAGGAATTCTATGTGAACTAGAAAGACCTCCAGGAACTGATGCAGAGTGAAAGGAGCAGAACCAAGAGAACATTGTATACAGAGATTGATGTACTGTGGCACAATTGATTTGTAATGGACTTTTCTATCAGCGGCTGAAGTAAAGTAAGTGATTAAAACTAAAACTGGTCAACTGACCCCCACCCTGTATACCTGCTTGTTGTGTAACTATAGAATGTTCCTGGCAAAGTTCCAGGAATTACAAGGTCCCCAACTATGTCTGCACCCCACCATCTTTGGGGCAAAAGTCCTGTTTCCTCATCTTCAAAGCAAAGCCCTGTAAGCACCAGACCGATACCCTGTCTTCAAAGTGAAGTCCTGTTTTCTCATAAGCATTAAACCGCAACCCTGAAACATATATAAACTCCATCCTGATTACCTCACCTTGGAGCTCCTTGGCTGAGCTCCCCTAGTGCATGCTAGAAATAAAGACTTCCCTTTGCTTGGATTGCATTGTCTCTGTGTGTTCCTTGGGCGTTCATATACTTGGACCCTAACATGGCAATGCAATGACCCAGGACAATGGGTTTTGACACTAAAAGATCACTCTTTTGCAAATATAAATAACATGGAAATAGATTTTGATCAATGATACATGTATAAACCAGTGGAATTGCTTGTCAGCTCCTGGACGGGGGATGCAGGGTGGTGGTGGAATCATGAATCATGTAACTATGGAAAAATATTCTAAATAAATTAATAAATTAAAAAAACATAATAAATAAACACTACAATGCCATAGACTACACATGATAAAAATTTGATCATGTTTTACCATGATAAAAACCTTTTGTTGCTTTCCTAAGCACAGGAGATAAAATCCAAATTCCTTAGCTTTCATTCTCTTCTTTGGCATTCATGATTTCAAGATCTTTCCAACCTTATTTTCAATTACTCACTTTTAAAAATCTGTTCTTGCCAAAAATATTTAGTCACCTTCCTCCAACTCTACCTCGTATTTTCTCACCTGTTTTAGCTCATACCACTGCTCTTGCCTAGAACAGTATCTCACATCACCCTTTCCCTACCTATTTCTATTTTAATGATTAGAATCTATCTCAGTTTATTTCCTTTTGTAATGTCTTTCCTGTCCACCTCAGGCTGTGCTGAACTTTTGCTTCTCTAATATTTTAAAACAATTACTGGCCAATAGGAGCCTGTTACTTATGTGCTACTTTATAATTGTTCTTTTCCCCTATGCTGAGCAAACTCTGATATAATGACTTTCCTTATTTTTTTTTTTTTTCATTTTTATATCTTGACTCAGTTAGACTATAAACCCCTTGAGGACATATCTTATCACTACTTTTTTGTTACTCTCAATGCCTCCTCCTATGATTTTAATATAAAGGCTAAAAATAGCAGAGTGGATTATGTAACAGAAGAGATATCTCCTGACCTAGATTCCAACTAGGTGGAGATTTTGTACAGCTGGATGGAGCTCTGGCTTAGAGTCAGGAAGACCTAAATTTAAATCTAGGCTTAGACATTTATTAGCATGTGTTTAACCCTGGGCAAATCACTTAAACTTTTGTTTGCTTTAGTTGCCTCAACTATAAAAGGGGGGAATAATAGCAACACCTAGCTCCTTTGTAGCAAAGATAAAATAAAATAACATTATTAAAGCACTTCGTAAATTCCTGACCATGCAGACACTTAATAAATACTTGTTTCTTTTTTCCCTTTCTTCTTTTCCTAATTCTTCCATTAATCAACTGTGTGACAGTGACTAGGTCAGAAAATACTCCTGGCTGTATTTTATTTTTCTTTTTTAATCTCATAAACTAATGTGGCTGTGAAGTGCTGGGAGTCCATCTCAATAATGAGTCTGAGAGCAGCAATGCAAAATGCAAAGGGACTTTATTGTCTAGCTTTAGGGACTCATGCTGACAAGTCAATGTGAACCCTGAGCTGTGCAGGAGCCAAATATTTAAGAATGAGCAAGCAGGGGAAGGTGGGGGGAGGGCAGGATCTTGGGGAACAGGATGTATGCAAGGTTGAAATTTCTGAAGATAGGAGGATCTGCAAGGTGGGAGTTCATGCAGATAAGGGGGATGTCTACAAGGTAGGAGTTCCTTTAGATAAGGCTGTTTTATCATGCAAGGGTTAGAATCTGGAGACCAAAGGTCTGTAGGTTTAAAATTTCTGTCCACAAGCCTGTTTCACTATAATGTTTTACAGGGGTCTGGATTTTTAATTCTGACCCTCTAGGCTCCACAGCTGGATTAGATGATTGCTTAAATCATCAGCCTAAAATTCTGTGTCACCATTAGATATTCAAGGCCACCTGGCTAGTGCTGTGGCACTGTGGCTCTGGGCCTGGCCTCAGGAAGACTCACTTTCCTGAATTCAAATCTGGCCTAAGGCACTTACTAGCTATGTGATGCTGGGCAAGTCCTTTAATCCTGTTTGTCTCTGTTTCCTCATCATCTGCAAAATGAGCTAGAGAAGGAAATGGACTCAACAACAAACAAACCAAAACATACTTGCTGATTTAAGTTGGTATATTTAAAGGGGTGCTTCATGAAAGAAAGAGATGACATTTCTTTTATTTGTTCATGCTTGTCATTCTTTTAAAATAATTTATTTGTATTTACTCTAAAAATATGATCACAAGCTGCTTTCATGTTGTATTAGAGCTTCCAACACTTGCCTTGTTGCCAATAAGAACAACAATAGTATAAGTTTTGTGATTTAAACAACTTGGGTAATGACTGCTCAGTATTTGTTATGGCATTCCATATTACCTGCAAAAATATTTCTTCTGTATGAAAATACAGTCATAAAGTATTTTAGTGACTGTGGTCTTTTTTTTTCTTTCCCAAATAGCACCTTTCTATTTTATCATGGAGGTAAACTTCCTATAGATATGAAAGAATACTACTATTCAAGTGATTCCATAGTGGCTGAAAATTAACACTCCATTTCCTCTTAATTTGCAAATTATTTCCTTTTCGTGTTTTATATTTCCAACAATAGGAAAAATTGTCACAAATCTTGAAATCTGGTGTGTGATAGAATTATAATTTAAATATTACATGATTTCTCCTAATCTTCCTTTTTATCTCCATTTCTTTCCCTCCCCTCCCCCCCACCCCCTTTCTGCCACCTTTCCCATACTCTACCCATTGTGACTTTTGCTCTCCTTTTTTGTCTTCTCCCTCTCACAGGAATCCTGACACTCTGACCAAGTCTTCAAGCCCCTTCTCTGCTTTCCTCACCAGACCTTTAGCATTTCTTTCCCTTTTCTATTTCTTGTTATTTTTCCACATCACATGTAAGTTACTAGATGAGAATAACTGTTTCACTTGCATATATTAAATGTCTAATGTTTATCAATCAGTCACCTGGGCCAGGAAATATATCAGGTGCTAAAGATATAAGTACAAAGAAAAAAATCTAATTCCTATTTGCTAGAACTTTATTTTTCCCCCATTTGGAAAAAGAGACACTCATAAAAACATAGAGATCCTAACTATAAAGTTAACAATCAGTAAACATTTAAAAAATGCCTACTATGTGTGAGGCACTGTGCCAAGTGCTGAGAATTCAAAAAGGGAGAAAAATCAGTTTCTCCCCTTAAGAAGCTCATAATCTGATGGGAGAGACAAATATATACAAACAATTTATACACTGGAAAAATAAGAAAATTAAAATAAGGAAGACACTGGAATTAAATGGACTTGGGGAAGGCTTCCTCTACAAGATAGGAGTTTAACTGAGACTTATAGGTGGCCAGTAGGCAGAAACAAGGAGAAGGAATATTCCAGGCATAATGGAGACCAGAGAAAATGTCCAGAGCAAATACATGTATGTCCATAGATACAGTATACATGTATATGTATATATGTATTTAACTATTTTAAAAAATCTCTATATGTTACACACACAATACTATGGCTAGATTTAGTGTGGATATTCAACTGGTTTTGGATCCACCACAACTCAGAATTCCTGATCTCAAGGTATCCTCCAACTTCAACTTTCCAAAGTAGAAGGAATTAAAGACTTTTATCATCAAGCTCATACCTGTTTTTTTTTTCTAATCATAGTTTCAACCAGCTCTTAACAGAAATTGTACTTTTTCTATATAATTCAAGAATAATTGCTCCACATAGAATCAATTTGCCTCAATTCATCACTTTTTATGAATTGGTATTTTAATGATGCTAAAAATCTTTTAAAATGATATTTTTTTTCAGTTCTAACAATTAATTTAATACTCAGTATGTGGTAGACATAGGAATATGAAGTCAGAAATTATTCTTGACCTTAAGGAGTTTATACTCTTTTATGAACTGATCAGCTACTTTTTTTTGAGAACAACATTCCAGGAAAAAACAAACAAGCAAAGTCTCATTGGTTTCTTTAAAAAAAGAGTAATTATGTTGACTGAAAGTACAGTTTTTCATATTTTTCTATATATTCCAAGCACTGTGTCTTTCTCTGGACCATTTCTAATTTATCAATGTTCTTCCTAGAATGTAACTCATAGAACTGAAGAAAATACTCCATATAAGATCTAACCAGTCAGAAGTACCATGGGGGTCTGACTTTGCCTCTCATTGCAATCTAAGATCATTTTAGATTTTTTTAGATTTCATGTCATAGTGTTGACTTATTGTGAGCTTATATTCTACTAAACCTCCATTCCTGATCTTTTTCAAACTATTGTCTAGCTATGTCATTCCTATCTTGTACTTACAAAACTGATTTTTTAACCTAATATAACACTTTACATTTAAATGCTACTACATTTTGTCTCCTTAGACTTGTCTCTTTGTTCAGGTTTATAATGATTATTTAACCTCTAACTCTTATTCAGCAAAATTATATTAATTTTTCTATCCATATAATTCTTATTTGTAATCCTATCTCTTTTGTCCTCTGGAATATCTAGGCCTCTACTCCTTTATGGTAGAAGTGGGTAAATCTTGTATTATACTTACTATGACTCTATATTTGTATTGTTTCTTTCAGGGTTCTTAAACTATTTTCTCCTTAACCCTGGAGCTCTGAAATTTAGTTATAACAACTCCTGGAATTTTTCATTTCAGCATCTCTTTCAGAAGGAGCTTGGTTCTTCCTCCCTCCCTCTCTCTCTTCCTTCCTTCCTTCCTTCCTTCCTTCCTTCCTTCCTTCCTTCCTTCCTTCCTTCCTTCCTTCCTTCCTTTCCTTCCTTCCTT